>NC_045428.1:188752929-189037566 GCF_902635505.1 Sarcophilus harrisii
AAAGACATTTGGGATTCAGAAGGCATAAAATTAAAATGCCAAATAACTAGATTACATGTACTGATCAAACTAATAAAATGAATATGCCCTCATCCTCAAAATCTACCTATAGATGTCGATTTTAATTTTTTTCTGGGAGATAGAAATAATATGCCTAACAGCTTCTCTCTCTCTCTCTCTCTCTCTCTCTCTCTCTCTCTCTCTCTCTCTTTTTCTTCCCCCATAGTATCTAATTTGATTCTAATTTGATGTAATTTGACCATCATGGAATTTCTCTATTCTGCACAGTCTGGTTCTGGTGCTGAAATCAAATTTAAGCTTTATTTGGCTCATCAGAGCCTGGCGCTGACTAAAATTGGTGGTCCCAGCCTATTTATACTCTAGGCATGGTAGATAAATTTTAATATATATGTAGAACTCAGTAAATTGACTTATTATCCAACAGTGCTAAAGACCCCAGTCTAAATTGTCAGAGCTAAATAAAAGTATGATCTAGGAAAACTAGTTATCAATACAGCATTTTGTTTTAAGACTGGCTAAATTTGTAGCCTTGGTATCTATATCCAATAGATATATTATTTCCTAGTGTAGTTGTCTTGGTGGCATTATGTATGCATTATTCATCAAGTCTGACTGAGATGTTTCTTGGTTGAGTTATTGCTAGTTGATCTGTTAGCACTTTGACTTTTATTTAATACAATCTCAGTTAAGGGGCATGGTTGAATGGAATTATATTATTACCTAAAAGCCAAGGTGGAAGATGTGTGGATTGGTGATTTGTGCCCAAAAACATTGTTGTTCAGCGATTGAATCCTGTGGAAGATTTTAGCTAGAGATCGGGGACTTGTAGTTTTTTTCTTAGTCATACAGGTTTTGGGGGGGGGTGATATTTCCTGGGCAAAGAGGTTATGATCAGGTGGTGATGAGTGTGGATCCTGATTATTGGGGCTAGGTGAAGGTCTGATCATCTGGATTTGGTGGTGAAGTGTTATATGTGGATTAATATTCAGTGCATCCACAATTTGGTAGTTGGAATCTAGTGAATTTGTTTCCTGTAGATCTAGGTTTGGTGATTAGAACTGTGTAGAAGTGAAGCTCCATGGTCAAGAATTATTGAAGTCCTGGTCTGGTTTTGGTCTGGTAATATACAGGGAGAGCTGAATTGTCCCACATACAACCTTGTTCCACAAGTCCAGGAAGCAAAATTAAGTGTTTTCTTACCTTGTTAGCCTAGGTCTAATAGAATCAAGTTCAGATGATGAATTTATGACAAATTTTCAGAGATATAGCTGTTAACCATGTCTCTATGGTGGAGTGATCACTTAACTCACTCTAAGCAGCTGAATAGTAACTTAATGGTTGTTGATAATTAAGATATTGATAAGGATGGGTACTAAAGTAGATCTCTAATATAGAATCTCTTGCCTACCCTGAAGCTTGATAAGCCATCTTGAGGACCCAGCTTAGTGAAGTTATCACTAAGGTCATAGTGTCAAATTAATGGTGAAGACCTAGTGGAGGAATAGTCAGCAGATCAAAGGCTAAGAATTGCAAGTTTGATACAGCTTCAGTCTTTTTGTCCATGCTATTGGACATATAGTATAGTTGTCAGAAGTCAGAAGAGCAGATCAATTAGATGGATTTGAACTGGTAGCCAGGTCTTGTTCTGTAATCAGGGCTCAGTAAAAATTTGGCATCATCATTGAAGTTTAATGACACTGAACCCTGTTAATTTGGGTTCAGAATAGCTTGAGGCTGTTATTCTGGATATAGTGATAGGGGTCTATAGTTGTGGGACTCTAATGGGTCATCATTCTTGTGATCAAAGCTCTCCAAGGTTGATACCCTTATGGTCTTAATCTCAGTGAAACTATAGCCCATAGTCCTCAGTCAGTTACTATAAAATATAAGTTCCTGAGGGAGGGATAATTTGCCCTTTTTGTTTTTATTTTGTTTTCCTAGCACTCAGCATGATGCCTAAGATGCACAGTAGGCAATTAATAAATGTTTGTTGAATGAATGAATGGAGGTTAGTGTTGCTATGGTCTGGTCTTTGTGACCAAGTGGCACCTCAACCAAATTTCCAAAATCATTCATGGTTTGATTCAGTTGACAATATCCATTGAAACCTCGGTCCACTGGACTTGGGGCCCTAAAAATCAAAACCTGGTACAACCTCTGCATATTCATTGCAATACATAAATATTCTCTGAGGGTGAAAGTCTCAAATGGATTTAGGCAAGTGGTCAGGATCTAGGAGAGACATGATTCTTTCACACCATAGTAATTCAAACCTGTTCAGGTAATATTCTTATTGGAGACCTGCCCTGGTGACTGGGGCTTGACTGAAATATGGCTCAGGAAGGGAGATATGATAAAACCTGAGACTAGAGGTCTCATGAGTCATAAACCTCTGAGAATTCAGCTTTCAATGTCTGGTAGATTCCCAAATTTATGACTGAGACCTAAATGAGGTATGTGCACTCAATCATAAAAGCCAAATAGCATTTCTATCTGTTGGTCAGTACTTGATAAAGTTATGACCTGAAGATTTATGGATGGTGGAATGTAAGAACTCTCATTTGGGACCTAGTAAATGTTTAATTAACTTGGTAGTCAAAGTGTGATGGTAACCTGGATGTTATTATCTTTGGAATTAGGGACCACAGAGGTAGCACAAAGATAGACTCAGCCCAGTGTTCCAAGCATGGTGAAGTATCAGATTTCCTTTGGCCCACTGTTTGAAACCTGGTGATGCTATAGCTATTTCCTAGCCTGATGGTTGGGACTTTGTAAAGACACAGATGTGGGTATAGGGGTATAGTATATGATGAAAATGCATTTGTGGCCTTGATGTTGTTATTGGGATATAATGATGCAGCATGGGACCTGGGTTAGTAATAATGAGAAGTTGCTTTGGGATAGAATTCAGGATATTGGGTTTGAAACTTTGACCTATGACCCAGGACTAAAGTTTTTTAAGCTAGACCAATTCCAACCGAGAAATCTTGACTTTAGCCAGATGCCTGCAGCATGATAAAACTTCCTTCCTCCTGGTGACTGGGATTAACTAGGGTAGCTGAATTCTTAATCTGATAATTAGAACAAATGTATTTTCCCAGTCCTATGTTGCATGCATAGTATAAACTCAGCCAGGTATTCAGGTAATAGTAATGTTTGGGGGCACTGATTAAGGTATGGTATATTCTGATCCAGATGATCACAGCCCTGGATAATCAGGGCCTGGATTCTGTGGTTAGGGTCAAGTGGACATATAAGACTTTAATCAAGAGATATTAAAGGCAAAGTTGTTGACCTAGTCCTGATGTTAGGGAGTTTGAGACAATATAATAAGTCTCTGGCATGGTTGGGGGATACTGAGATTAGTAATAACCTCATCATTGAAATGATATAATTGAAATATGATAGCTTAATGTCACATTTATTGTCCAGTAATCATGATGGGATAACCACATAGCTATAGCAAAATTTTTGAGGTATAGTAAGAGTGAAGATAAGGTCCTTTCACAAAGACTGTGTAATAATTGGGTGTTTGCTCCTGTTGACTGAGGTAGGGCATGAACTTAAGTTCATCCCAGTATAGAATTCGTTTCCATATTAGTGCAATCTGATGCACAGAATGTAACAACATCTCAAATTTGTGACAGATGTCTTTTGGAGGGATCCAAAACCAGACTACTACTCTACCAGAGTTTATGTGAGTATAGGCAAGGAAATAGTATATTACAGCTTGTATAGAAAAAGCAAATGTGGAATGGTAAGTAATGAAAGAGATGACATGATTTCATAATAGTAATATCTTTCATTTGCATAATACTCTAGAATTTTCAAAATATGCACTTTCTCTCTCTCTGTCACATACACACACATACAAGCACACCACACACACACACAAACACATACACACACAATTCTTCTTTCTACATGTGCCAAGAGTTTCTATAATTCCCCTTCTCATGAATCCAAAAAACAAACAAATAAAAAGACAGGATCGTTGTCCTTTTAACTAGAAAATATATCAGATGAGGTGAAATTAGATGCATTTCAAATGTATCAAGGGGATCATTTCCTATCAAAAAGAAAACAGATATAATTTTCTCTTTGCCTCTTTTGAGATTCCCGTAGAGACAATGGAAATATGACATCCTTGGTCTACTTTTCTCTTGTGCTGTGACAGCTCCATGAATATTTCCCCATAAAGGGCTATTGACTTAAAAATATTTGTCTCCTCCATGATCAGTAACCATTGCCAAGTGCAAACTCTTTTCAGCTTACCCTTATTGAACCAAAATTCTGAGTGAGAAGATGATAGAAAGAATAATATGAGAAGCTAAAATTACCATATGGGCATATAGGAGACTAATGATGGCACTGGGACACTGAAAGAAAAATTTCACATTCATTTTCTGAGAACTGGGCAGAAGGATCAATATGGTCAGAGATTGAACATAACAGAGATCATTCATTCTTTCATCCATTTCTTAACTAATTCTTAGTTTCCATTCCAAAAGATCTCCAGACCATAACCCACAAGTTATATCAGCACCACATATCTGATTTTTATGCCATACCTTAGCTGTGTTTCAAACAGAGACTACATGAAGCCTTTTCTACCAGATTTCAGGGACATAAGCCTATGACCACCAAATCACATCTCTATCAGGCCTTGAATACTTGACCATGCTTCCAAAAGACCTAGACCTACAAGGTGTATTTTACTTCAGAAGGACCTCAAATGTCTGGATCAGGACATCCATATGGGTTACAGAAAAAAAAAGTAGACCACATAACTAGATGGCAAGTGTCAACTGGGCCAATGAATAAGATATTCAACATCCTCCATATGTTCATAGATGTCATTTTAAAAAAAAAATTTTTCCCTTAAAGGGGTGATGGAACTGATGGTATCATTAACAGTCTTTATAGGAATATCTTTCCCTTTTCCAGTGGTGTTGATGTTACAATTTAATCATGTATTTTGCATAGCCTGGATCTGGTTTGGGGACCCAGATTGAACCTAATTTTGGTGGTAATAGCTCAGTGCAACCTCAACTCTGTAGCCATGGCTAGTTGAAACCTCACTGATTGCTGGAATCCAGTGGTTCTGTTGTTGGAGTTTGGTGGAGCCGCTGTGCAGTTTGCTACATCTATTGAAGCTATAATCCATGTGTGGAGTCTAGAAGCTTTAGCCTTATTCTCAGGCTTTTGGTGAAGCATGATTAATGGGTGGAGAAATAGTCTAGTAGTCCTTTGGCATTATGGCTCAGTACTCCAAGCCTCTCTTAGACATCTGACACGAGTGAAATCATTTCCCATTTATACAGGTCTTATAGCAGTATAACCTGAAAAATAGGATGGTCATAAGGCAGAATGAAGATGGGTCCTAATTTTTGAAGTTTGTAAATGTGTAATCAAAATGTTTGAGTTTGGTTAGGGTAATGTTATCCATTGGTTCAGAACTATTGAAAATATGTACAAATTATAAAAAAAAAACTTTTCAAGTTATTTTCTATAATTTGATATTTAATACAATCCCAAATTGTTCAGACCCAGTGACTATATATTCTGGTGGAATGAGTCTAGAGGGCTAGTGGAAGTGTGGGCTAGGATTCAAGGCTTGGAGTGACATCTGCATGTTGGCTATTGTAATTTTGTGAATGCATGACCCATGGATTAGTATCTGGGGGAGAAGGCCTGGTGGTACAAAAAAGACAAAAATATGACCTGAAGGTCAGAGCTTCATGCATCCATAGTCCTAGAACTAATGGAGCTCCAATTCCATAAAAAGTACCAAGTAGAGCCATAGCCCAGTGACCTAGACCAAGTGGAAGAATATTCTTGGACAAGAGACTCAGTGAAATCAGATCCAGACATTTGAAGTCCTTCTGAAGTAAAATACATCTTGTTGGTCTAGGTCTTTTGGAATCATGGTCAAGTATTCAAGGCCTGATAGAGATGTGATTTGGTGGTCATAGGCTTATGTCCCTGAAATCTGGTAGAAAAGGCTTCATGTAGTCTCTGTTTGAAACACAGCTAAGGTATGGCATAAAAATCAGATATGTGGTGCTGATATAACTTGTGGGTTATGGTCTGGAGATCTTTTGGAATGGAAACTAATAATTAAGAAAATAAGGAACATTTTCTTCATTATCTAGATCTGAGTTTCAGAACACAGTGTAGCCTCCCTCAGTATTTTGATCAGGGCCCAGTAGAAACGGAGGTTGGTGTTGAGGTTTAGGTTTGGTTTGATAGTTGAGCCCAGTGGATCTATATCCTGATTGTCAGGGATAAGATTTGATTTGAAAAAATTAGACTTAGTACCTCCGAGTTCAGAAAATCTAAGTTCAGTGTAGCTTCAATCTGATGTTCCTGGCACAGTGATTTGATGACCTACTTGTAAAGGTTAAATGAAGTCTCAAACTGTTCAAGGTTCACTGAGTTTCTGGCTCTGGGGCCTTGGCTAAGACCTTAGCCCACAGCTAACATGGATTAAATTTGATTCTGAAGAGTTATTCCTACTTTAGCCTAGAATTTGGTCTAAGGCCATGGGAGTTAATTATTAGTGATCAAAGCCCAAATAAAACCTCAGTGATCCAATTATAGAAGCTGAGAGGTGTTTGCTCTTGGAGTCAAGACCTGTTGCCTTTATGTAATAGTAGAGACTATTGGAGAGAGTAAAAGCCTATTATGCAATCTCAACATGATTTAGAGCTCATTTTTTAAAAGGAATTTCAATACAGATTCACTCCTAATTTGATCTGGTTGCTATGCTTGTGGCTTAGCCCTGATGGTTATCTAGCTTAATGTTTGGCATCTGATTGAGATATGGCCCATTAGTTAAGGTAAATCAAGGCTTCCACCTATTGGTCAGTACCCAATAAAGCTGCGGACTAAAGATTTACAGCTAGGGGAACTTGAGCTCTATGTTTGAGGCTTGATGTATGTTTATCTTGATCATAGTGTGGTGATGGTCAATATGTGTTCCTGGTCTTGCAATCAGGACCAAATGGAGGTCCTGGCATATAGTCGGGCTATGTGAAGAGTGCAGAAGTCTCTTGACCCAGTGTTCTAAGTATGGTGAAGGATTAGCTCTTCTTCTGGCCCAGTGATCGAAGCCTGGTAATGATATATCTATTTCCTGGCCTGGTCATTGGGACCTCATTATAGCACTTCTGTGGCAGTCACCCATTATCCAGGGCATAGTGAGCATGCAGTTGTGGCCCTGTTGCTGTGATTTGGAAATAATGAAGGTGCAGTACAGGCCCTGAAGTGGTGGTCAGGGTATTGAAAAGATGTTGCTATGGCATAGAGGTTAGGAAGTGATGGCTTTGAAACTTTGGCCTTGATCTTTTGTCTAGGTCTAATGTTTTTTTCATTTTTGACCCTAGATCAGATTTTGGCATCATAGTAATGAAATTGTTGCCTTGAAACCAAAGTTAGGACACGATAGCTTAGAAACTTTGACTTTGATATTGTGGTCCAGGTATAGAGTTATTGAAGTTGCTATTGAAGTTGTGCCCTGGACCCAAAACCAGGGCATCTTATCATTGAAGCTATGGTCTTGCAGCAGAGGTCCAGACATGATAGCTTTGAAAGTTTGGTTCTGATCTTGTAATGCAAATTTGATATTTTTAAAGCTCTGGTCTTGGACCAGGTTATGGCTTCATAGCAATGAAGTTGTTGCCTTGGGATTAAAAAGACACATTGGAACATAAAGCCTTTGGCTTTGATCTTGGAGTCTAGATCTAAGTTGTGGCACCAGACCAGGTCAGGTGTCTTAGCAATGATACTGTTGGCTTTGAGGCAAAGGTCAGAACATAATGATTTTGAAACACTGGCCTTGCTCTTGTGGCCCATATGTAACTTTGTTGAACTGTAGCCCTGAACGAGGTCATGGAATTTAGCAATGAAGATATTTCTCTAAGGAGAAGTTTGAGACACAATGTCTTTGAGACTTTGGCCTGGTTCTTGTGGTCTATATTCAGTATTTTGTAAAATATGTTTACATAATAGGTCAGTAATCTAGCAATAAAGCTATTTTGTTGAGGCTAAAGTCAGAATTTGAGAGGTTAAAAATCTTGGCCTTGAGTTTTTGGTCAAAGTCCAATGTTTTTTAAGTTATAGCCCTGGATCAGATCAGGACATCTTAGCAAAAATCTTGTTACCTTGGGGTAGAAGTCAAAATGTGATGATTTATGAAAATTTGTCCTTAATCTTGTGGTCCTGATCTAACATTACATAAACTGTGTATAAACAAGGTAAAGATATCATGGCAATGAAACTATTGTCTTAGAGTAGAGGTCAAGACTTGAGATTCTTTTAAAACTTTGACCTTGATTTTATAATCTGTAAGTCAAATTTATTTATTCTGTTACCTTGGACCAAGTTATGGAAGCTAAAAATGAAGCTGTTTTCTTGGGGGCTAAGGCAAAAAGTCACACTTTTTGATAATTGAAAGTTTGATCCTAATCTCAAGGTCTAGTTCTAATGTTTAAAAATAGTCCCTGGACCAGGCCAGAACATTGTTGCAATGAATCGGGGAGAGGTCACAGGTGTGTACATTCTAGCTTTGAGACTTTGATCTTGATGTTGTGGTACAGGTCTATTTTTTTTTTTTTTGGTAAATCAGCTCTTGGATTAGGACAAAGCACCTTAGTAATGAAACTGTTGCCTTGGGGTGTAATTTGAAGAATTTTAAGAATGCAGATGTAGCACTGTTTGGGGCTGACAGACACAAATAGGATCCTTTCTTCTCAGGACATAATGAGGGTGTAATCATTTCCCCAGTTGTTTGTTCTATTCATCATAGTTCCTTGGAGTGAATGGAATGGTATAGGTAGATGTGAGCAACTAGACATACCTAACCCTTACAAATTTTTAGAAGGCAGATGTCTCTGGGGGAATTCCACCATGTGGACCTCAGCTCTATGATTCAGGACAAATGGAAGGGTAACAATGATGCAACTGATGTTAAATTGAATAATGGCACCACATTACCATGGCTCAAGCTAGAGCAACCTAGGGGTAGAACTATAGTACTGGTTTGTGAGCTATAGGGATGGTTTAATAATACTTTAGTAATAATCTTTCAAAAAGTATTTTTAAAGTACTATATACTGTCAACTATGTCAAGTGTAATTGTTTAATACTTTGATGATTGAAATAAAGTAATACCATTCCCTGGTAGTTATGGTACTTAGAGCAGCTGTGACTAGATATTAAGTATGCAGAGGATAGAATTATGATTATGATTATTCTGCAAAGACAATGTAAATGATTCAACATTTATGGCCTTATAGTTAGCCATAAGCTGATTTCTTTTTTCCCAAAATGATGTAATCTGATACAGAACACAGAGTAGACACAGAGACTCAGCCCGGCTACAGCGACCTTTTGCAGGGAACTGGGTCCAGGCTGCTGCTGAAGAAGAGACTGTGTAAATGAGGGTAAGAAAACACAACCCATACAACATATGTGGGAGAGACAACTGTGACTCTGTATTCATGGAAGAGATAACAGTAATTCATGATGGCACATAAGTTTTCAAAGCACAAAAGTATATAGAAGCTTTTCTCTCCCCATGACCAGGAAATCCACAACTATTCCTCAGGAATCTTAAAAGAATAGACAAGTTTAGCATCTTCCTGTCTAATGACAAAGGATTACAAAAGCAAGACAAAATCAGATAGAAAATTTAAATACTTACCAGGGATCAGTTACTTTTTAAAAAACAAAATATGTTCATTTAATTTTCCCACTTTATTCTTTGAAATCTCTTTAAGTGAGATAAGAAATGTATCCCATGTTATCTTGACCTACTCTTCTCTTGTGTTGTGGTTTTTCATAGATTATTTACTTTTAGATGTTTTTCTCTCCTATGGCAGGTGATCATTGCTAAGTCCAGGTTCAGACCAGTTTACTCTTAATAGTTGCAGGGAACTCAAAACTCTTAAGTGAGAAAATAATGAAACCGCTGATAAATGATGTGAGAGCCTAAGCTTACCATTTTAGGCATATAGGAAATTAAAAATGGAACATGTTTTTTTTTTTTTCCTCTGAGGTACCTGGAGGACAAATTTCATACTGATATCCTCCAAAGACCTGGATAGAAATGTTAGTATGGCTAGTGACTGTGGTTAACAAAAACTCTTTATTTTTCAAACATATGATAAACCCTTTGAGATTCAGGAGACAAACACTAAATAGACTCTAAACTATATTCCATGTGTCAACCAAGGCCAACAAATGGGACATATCTCATCTACTCCAGGAAAATCTGCTTATGGATGCCACATTTTTATTTTTTTCCAGAGGGTGGAAATGATGTTGCTGACAGTTCTAAAAGGGACATGCTCCTCAATTCTTCTCCCACAACTGGTGTATGTATAGTTATACTTAAACATCATGTTACTTTTCTATTCTGTGCAGTCTGACTTTGGTGTTGAGACCCAGAAAAAGAATCTCATCTTGGTGGTCATAGAGAAGTGCTTCTTCAGCCTGGTGGTCATATCTTGTTGGCTCTAAATTCTGGTATCTGGAACCTTGGCAGAAGTACAGTTTTATGGTTGGATTTGGTAGCACGACCATCCACAGTTGTTCAAATATGTTGGAGGTGAGTTTTTAATATCATGGAATCTGTCATGGCTTTAGCCTTTTTGTCAGATCATATGTGATCTGACATATGTGACTCTTCAGTGAAGGCTGGGTAGAAGAATAGTCTGGTGATTTGGGCTTTGAAATGTTGCCTGGGCATGTGGTCTGAACTGGGCAGAGCTGTACCCATGATATCTATGCTCTGTGGAAGAATTGGCTAGTTGTCCTGCATTGTTGAAGTTGTGTTCTGATATTTTCATCTTGGTAACTTTGTTAACCATTGGTTCAGGTCTTGTTGATGGCTGGTTTACTTAAAAGTGTTACTGAGTTGTCTGTGCCTGTCTTAATAGAATTTCATTCTAATGGTTAATTGTAGGTATGTCCTGTGTGGGTTAGGGCAAGATAGAAGTTTGGCCTGGTGGTCTGCTCCTTAATATTACTACCCAAGATGGAGGTGGAGGCAGAATAGTAGCTCATCTTCAAGATCTGGGACTGCTGGAATTGTTTCCCAGTCATATAGATCTTGTAGTGATATGGCCTCGGTAATGGGATGATGGAATCATGGAAGTAGACCTGCTTACTGGGTTATGTAGATGTATGATCTGAAGATTGGGATTTAGTAAAAATGTTATCCAGTGATTCAGGCCAATTAAATGGATAGATAAATAATCCAGCTATAGGAAATGTGGTTTGGTATCCAGTGCAACTTCAACCAAGTAGTTCTTATCTAGAGAATTTGTCTTGTCAGCCTAGACCTATTAAAGTGTGAGCTAGGGACTTGGTCAGGATCAACATTTGTCTAGAGTTAAGAACTTAGTGGGAAGATGTTCTTGGGTTCTTATAACAGGAATGCAGGCCTAGTGGAATTCTTGCTAAATGATGAACCAACAGAGCCTTTGCTTGGTGGTATAGCAGTGGTAATAGCTGATATTTATATAGTGCTTTAAGGCTTGCAAAGTACTTTAAATTCATTATCTCATTTAACTTATATCTAGTGGAAAAGTGACCCTTGACTAAGGTTATCTCAGTTCAGATTTTGGAATTGATATGAAAGCTAGTAAGAAATCTCAATGTTTTTCACCTTGTTGGTCTAGGTCTATTGGTATTCAAGCATATAGAGCTATGCTTAGTAGCCATGGCCATGTGCCACTTTAGCTCCCATACACGTTGTGTGCAATGTTTGCCATATAGGCAAGGTATGATTCAGAGTCTGAAGGCTAGTGGTCACAGGGCATGTGGTTCATGGTCAGTGGCGGCCTCCACCATATGTTGAAGAATTAGTGGGGGTATAGCTTGTTCTTCCACACTAATGAGAAGCTTCACATCATTGCTCAGACCTAATAATGTATCCATGGAGTATACATGGAGTAGTGGAGGCTCAGGCATACAGCAATGGCATATGAAGAGCCCAGAGGTAGACTCAGCTCAGTAGTACTCAAGAGTATAGTGCAGAATCAGCCACCCTTCTGGATAACTGTTTGAAACCTGGTAATAATACAACCCTTACCTACTCTTACCTGATATAATCATTAGTTTTTGGGAATGGCACCTCTCACCATTGTCTGGAAAATGGTGAGCATGCTGTTGTGGTCCTGGTACTGTGATTTGGAAGTAATGAAGGTTCAGCAAAGGCCTTAAATGGCTGTCAGGCCATTGTAACAGTGAAGATGTTGTCCTGGAATAGTGGTTAGGACATGATGGCTTTGAAACTTTGCTCTTCAAGATTTAGTCCTGTCTAATTTCTTTTTTTAGGCTGTGACTCTGGACCAGTGGTCAGTACAAGATAATGTTGTAACTGTGGCCCTTTGCTAGAGTGTTTTCTAAAATACTTTATAGCACTGGTCGTGTGCCTAGGCTGACTTTCAGTCTGGTGACCAGGATGACTTGTACTCTGTAAACCTCGGCCTGTTGTTCCAGACACAGTGATGGGGTGACCCAGTTGTCAGGGTTTAGTGGAACTTGCAGGTTCACTGGGTTTCTGGCTGTATGGATTTAACCAACTGAGTTAATCCAATACAGACTTAGTCTGTAGTCAGAATCCAGTACAGACTTAGTCTGACTATTAGGGATGGGGAGATGTCAATACTGGTATAATCTGGGTTTTAGGATCAGGCGCAACCACAGTCAAGAGATTTAACCCATAAATATGATAAAGGGTTAAGACCAAATATAAATTTAACACAGTGATAGGAATTCAAGTGGAATCTTGCAACTCTGGTCTTAGTCAATTGGAGGATTGTCCCTGATGGTTTAAATCTATAGCACCTGCTTGAATATTTGTTCCTTGGTAAAACCTTGTAATGGTGGTTAGGGCAAAGTTAAAAGGTGACTCAGTTAATAATGGTATAATAAAGCATGAAAATAGGGAATGAATTCAAAAGAAAACTCAACCTATGTCCCAAGTTGCAGTTTGGTTTTGTTTACAGTAGGTGGTCAGTGCTTTTAGAGATTTTATTCAGCTCCATTCCAAATGGATTGAGGTTAAAGTAAGACAAGACTTCTGTCTCCTGTACAGCACCCGATAAAATGGTAGATTGAAAATTTAAGGCCAATGGAACATAAGTCCCATGGTTGAAGCCTGGTGAATGTTTTAAACTTGGGAGTCATTGTATAATATCTCAGATGTATTCCTGGCCCTGTAATCAGAGCCTGGTGGAACCTCAAGCATATGAAGAGTATAGAGATGGCATTGGTCCAATGTTCTAAGCATGGTGAAGCAGCAGCTATTCTTCTGTCTCAGTGTTTAAACCTGTTATCGTATAATTTTTTCCTGGCCTGGTAACTGGGACCTGGTGATGGCACTGCTGTGACAGTCACGTGTTGTTTGAGCCATGGTAAGAATACAGTTGTGCCCCTGGTGCTGTGATCTGGGTCCTAGCAGAGTGGTCTGGGCATTGTAACAATGAAGTTATTATCTTGAAACTTAGCTGAAAAAAAATGATAGTTTTACAACTCTGAATTGAATTCTATAGGCTAGGTATGACATTTTAATGCTTTTATACTAGACCAATCATTGGGTATAAACAATGTTTCTACAAAATAAAAACTTTATTATTTTTGTGCCAGAGGCTGAAGTATTATAACAAGGCAAGTACAGCCCAAACTGCTTCCTAAGCTCATCCAAGCTTCAGACTAGTGTCTGAGGTTTATTGGCACGTGTGTCTCTAGCCAGATACCTAGAGCAGAATATAGCAATGTCCTTTATCATACAGTCTTTTTATGGATTATTATCAAGACCAGTAGTTAGAGTATGGTGGATGTGGTAGTCTCTGGTTAACATAGAATAAATCCTTATCCTGAAAATTCAATTACAGAGCTATAAAACTTAAAAAGTTGGTGTCAGGGTAAAAGAACCACTGATAAGTCAGGATTCAATAGCCCCCACAGTCCCTGGATTTTGTCCCAGTACAGATATGCCATATATTTTGGCAATGTCAAAACCCCATTAGTTGCCTGGTCCCTGAAGTTAGGATAAGATAATAGAAAAATTATCACCTTTTTTATTTGTTTATTTTGTGTTTCTTTTTGATATTTTTTGTTGTTTTGTTTTTGCAGGCTGGTATCAGTTTGGCAATATTCTTATAAAAGATAAACAAAACTTTTTTTTTTTCTTCTTTAGTGGCTACAACGTCCTAATTAGTGGTTACTATTCCTAACATGGTAAACAAGACTACATATTAGAATGAGCCCATTAGAATACACAAGCATAGAACAGTTTGGCTGATCTAAATCTCACTATTTTGCCTTGAGAGAAATTTTAGCCCTCTGGGAAAATTTAGTTAGACAGTGAGGATCATCAGATTAAAATTTTTTTGCATCCTAAGATTAAGAAATGGGTGATTAAAAAGTCCCCTTTGTGTGTACTTTTATAATTAATTCTCAGAGAGCCCATTTTGTTTTATTTTCAAGAGAAAGTACAATTAAGAGTCACTGAATATATCTCAAATTTAAATTAATTTTTTCAGTGCTATGGAAATTATTTTTGTTTTTTTATAAGGAATAATGATAGTAGTAAAAAAAAAACAGTAATTGTTTTTCCCTAACTACTAGCCAATTATTCTATTCTTCCCAAAAAATAAAAAATAAAAACAACCATGACAGAAACCAAAAAACTTTATAGATAAGATTTTGCAATAATTTATTTTGTATATTTAAAACTTTCTCTGAGGCCATACTTGCAACAAGGAGCAGTTTCTTTTCCTTTATTTTCTATTTAGAATTTCAGTTTGCTTTCAGAGGACAACAGACAAGGTATAATTAGAAAATATGATATAGTTCCACATTCTACATTATTATAAAAAAAAGTTTGACTTGCCTGTTTTAAAAAACAAAACTTGCCTACATTGGAAAGCAATTTAATGAATGACTTAATTCAAATGAATTGTAAATAAAGTGAATTATATACAAGTGTATAACACACAGTTTTGTAAAGACATTATAGAAATGAAAGATGAAGTACATATTTAGTAGTAGAAAAAACAAAAGCACTGGGTGAAGGGGGTTAGTGTTAGTGTTTCCAGATCTCAAAGAATACTACAATGCACTCATTGTTGAAACTATTTCTCCCTGGTTAAATAAATTTTTAAAGCATATATGAAAAGTGGTCATTTTTAGATCATGTTTGCAAACCCAAGATTATAAGCAAGAGACTAATTTGACAAGAACTGTTAAAACAAAACTAAAAACTAGAAAGTAGTGTGGCAATGATCAAACAGCTCAATTCAACTAATATTAAATGTCTGTTGTCCTAAGTGCTAAAGATACAAAGACAAAAATTAAATATATACTATAATAAGTTCTGGATGGATTTGATACATAAGATTTGCAGAGAATGAACACATTTCCCAATAGAAAAGTAGTCAAAGGTTTTTAAAAGAATAAAACTATCAGCAATCATATGAAGGATTATTCTATGCAAGTTTTAAAAACAAATCTAGCATATTGGCAAAGTTGACAAAAAACAGTTAATGTTGGAAAAGATATGGGTTAAAGGTGCACTATTATAATACTGGTAGTTACAAATCAGTCCAACAATTCTTGAAAACAATCTGGAATTTTGGGAGAAAAATCATTATACTGTTTGTAATCTTTGACCCTGAAATACCATAACTGAGTATATTCCCAAAGGAGATCAAATACATTACAAAACTATGCATAGCAGCATTTTGTTCTAGCAACAAAAACTGAAAATTAAATGGTGCCTACATCAATTGAGATATACCTGAATAATTTAAGACCTAAGAGCATAATAGAATTTTTAGTTATTGTAAGAAACAACATATGAGGAAGAATTAGAGAAGTCTGAAAGATTTGTATGATGATACAAAATGAACAGAACAAGGAAACATGTGCACAATGACTTCAATATGTTGTAAATTTTGGTAACTGTAGATTTTTGCTGAAGTGTTTTTCTTTGTTAAAAAGAAAACTAACTGGATGGGGTGCAGAATATATCCTGAAATGATTGTAATGTAAACAAAAGACATAAGATTCAATTTGTTTCAAATTAGTAGAGAATAGGTTATATATTTCACCTTTATGAATGGGGAATAAATTCTAACCAGAAATGAGAATAAAAAGAATAGATATATATTTAGGAAATAAAAACTTTGCATCAAATATCTGAAAAAGTGTCATCCAAAAATTCAATAAAGAATTGACACAAAGATGATTAAGAGCCTTTTCACAATAGGACAATCAGTCAAAGGATATGAGCAACTATTAAAAATAATTGTCAATTACTTAGAAAATATTCAAAATTTCTAAGAAAAGAAATGCAAATCAGAACACTGTTTTGTTTCTTCATAGTCATCAAACTAGCAAAGCTGGTAAAATAGAAAAATTGTTAGAGGGATTGTTAGATGTTGGTGAAATATCTTAAGTAAAATGTTCCTCATTTGTAAATACAGTTTGACTCAGATTTCTCAGATCCTAAAGAGATTTAAGTCTTTTATGGACTAAAACACCCATAAGTTAAAAAATTACCGTAACAGAGCTAGAGAGAAAACAAGCGCAAGTGGCTGGGGAATGGCTCTGAGCAAATCTTGCATGTAGAGTGGAATATTAGCAAAATTTATGAAATGAATATGAAGAAGAGAAATTAAACTTATAAAATATATGTTTAAAAGGCAAAAAAGACATTTGACTTACACCAAAATTGAAATCAATATCATGAGGTAGCAAAACTGGGCAAATAATACTTTGGTAAATATTAGTGCCATACTATCAAAGTCACAGATATGTCTTCTGTTAACAAACCACTTAGGAAAAAAAAAGTGGTTTGGGTGTTGGGGGGTATTCATATTTCAAAACAATGAATCAAATGAAAACATGACATTTGAGTAACTCAAGGAAATTAAAAATGGAAGATGAACTTGCATGGTGGCAGAAAAAAAATTATATATGTAGGAACTTGAACAGGGAAGTATGCAGATCAATTTGATGAGCTTGTAAGAAGGTAAGCCTTCATATGGGACTTTATCTTATCTCTTAGAGATGTTTGGCTTGGGTTGTGTGTCAGAGCTTCTGGGCTAGTTCCATAAAAGAGGGCTTGATTGAAGGACAAGGTCCTCTTTGCCTTTTTGCCTTTTACCCTTTATGGAGGATAGATGAGAGAATTATGGACATAAGAACAAGTCTGAGGTATAGAAATGAGAAGGAAGATTGGTTTTTGTTCATGGTATGGACATGACAAGTCTGAGGTATAGAAATGAGAAGATGGTTTTTGTTCATGGTTCTCATTCAAGGGACTTCACAGGAGAATTGTGTATTCTAAATTCCTGACTTCATCTTTGGAAAAGCAGCAGCAATATCACTTAGACTAAGAATTGGCAGTCTTGGAAGGAATTGTGTAAACCTCTTTGCCAGAAAAGAACTTGAAACCCAAAGTCCTAAATAGAAAACACAGGATAACTCTTAATATTGAGAGTTCTTCCAACAATTTCCTAAAGAGAAAAAAATGCTAATTTTGAAGGGGGAGAAGATTGTTTCCTGAGAGCTGAAAGAACAGGAAGGGAGAATGGCAATTGCTTGTCTACATCCTTGAAGGCTGTACAGATCTAATAGGAAAGGAGTTCTCCAGCAAGTATAATTTTTTTTAAGAAAGTCCAAAACTCTGGTATAGTACCTTAATTCTGAAGACCTACATGAGTTCCTAAAAGAAAGTGACACTAGAATGTTGAGTAATTGTCTAAGTAACTGAAAACTCCACTTCCTTCTGATAGTTATGGAAACCACAAAATGATGCTCTCGAGTCTCAGTGCTTCTAGACTGCACTGGAGAAAGAGAAGAAATATATTGAATACTCAGGGCCCACTGTGATTATAGCATATGTTCCTTTAATTATTTGTAGAATTAAAATAACCTGTATGACACAAGCATGAAAAGACATTTTTAAAGATATGTATAAAATTTCATTATAGATCAGCATTAATAAACATTTACAACTGATTTTTATGTAGGATAATAACTTTCATCTCTAATTAAGCAAAATAGTATATCTCCCCAAAGGAATTCCATCCTTCTCAGTAGTATTGCATAGAAACTATGATCAATATTATTAGAAGGTTTTGAATTATATCAGTAAAAATCTGTGAATATTTGAAGGAAGAGGAAGAGGAAATGCTAATTTCGGCACTATCCTAAATTAAGCACGTTCAAATATTTTATTTGATCTTCACAACCCAGAGAAATGGTTGCTATTTATTAACATCCATATTTGCCAGTTGGAATATAATGATTTGCCCCAAATCATACAATAAATATTTATTATTGAATTTGACCTTTTTTATTTTATAATTATATATTACCCTCACTTTTGTCTCTTAGCCCACAAAACCTAAAGTATTTAAAGAAAAAAGTCCTACCACCTCTGCCTTAAAAGAAAAGCAAAGTTATAAATAATCAATCAATAAACATCTTTTAGGTACCTACTATGCTCTATACACTCTGCTAAGAATTGGGAATACAAAAAGATGCAAAAAAGACAACTCTTCAAGAACTTACAATCTAATAGAGGCAACAACATGCAAAACAAGTGTATACAATGCAAACTACAAACAGAATAAGTCGGAAATAATTAGTAGAAGACACTAGTTTTAAGAGGAGTTGGGGGAAAAGATAAAGATAAAAGAGAAATTAAAGGAAGCTGAATCAAATTGTATATAAACACTGTTTTAAAATAATCCAAAATGTTGCTCATTTCTTGGTGAGCTAATGCTTAAAGAAAACAAAAACTATGCCAAATGTTTAGCAGATTATATGTTCACAATGTAGTATACTAACAAATTATATGTTATAAAATACGCAGAAATAATTTAAAAAGTATGAGATGAAAATGAAATAAAAATGCTTAAAATTTATTTTTAAATTGAAGAAAACTATCTCACTAAAAAAAACCAAAACATCAATAATCCTAACAAAAATGACTGATATATGACTGAAGACAGCTTTGTACATCCATTTATTAAATGTTAACAAAGCACAATTTCCCATATTAAAATAAAAACAAAATTTAAAAACCAACATTTAGAACTAAATTTAGTTTTTTTTGTTGTTTTTTATAAACTTCTAGTTGCTTAAGAACTTCCAGCTAAAGAAAGGGTAATATTTTCTATGTCATGGACCTCCCTGGAAGGTAGTATAAAGTTGATGGACATCTTTTCAGAATCATGTTTTTAAATGGATCAAAAAAAATTACATAGGATTCCAAAGGAAACCAAATAATTTGAAATTTAGCTATCAATTTTCTTCTAAAATAAATTCACAGACCTCAAGTTAAGAACATACAACCCAGTAAATATTTCACTTAAAAAACAAAACAAAAACAAAAAAAGTCAATGGCGGGGGAAGCAGAGCCAAGATATCAGAGATATCAGAAAGTAGACAGGACTTTGCCTGAGCTCTTCCAGGCTTCCTTCAGAATCATATGCTACATCAAGCCTCTAAACAGATTTTGGAGTGGCAGAATCTACAAATATTTGGAGTGTAAAAAATTTCCAGCATAAGGTATCTTGGAAGGACTTCAGGAAAGGTTTGTGTCAATCGGGTTGGAGGGATGTAGCTCAGCACAGGTGCAGCACTGGGAAGCCCAAGGCAAAGAGGCCCAACACAGAAAATCTAGTGGGAAACTCTTATCCAAAATACATCAATAAATAAATAAATAAGCAGGCTAGCTTTGAGACTTCCAGCTCAATTACAGAAGGTAAATAGTGAGTTCCTAAACTCCAGCACAATAGGTGGGACTTGGTCAGGGCCACACACTACAGTGGGAAAACCTGTAGCATCACCATCCTCAGAGCAGCGAGAAGCCCTGTTACCCTATAGAGGAAGGTTAGGACAATCTCCCTTGTGCCCTAGAAGTAGATCTCAATCTTTAAAAATGAACAAAAATAGCAAAAAAGATCTCTGACCATACTATTATGGAGACAAAAGTCTTCAAACTCTGAGGACATTAAAGGCAAAATGCCTGCAGATGAAGCCTCAAAGGGGGATAATGAACTGGTCTCCAACTCAAAAGTCTCTCTTGGAAGATTTCATAAAGAATCATAAAAGAGAATTAGAAAAGAAAATGAAATGAAATTAAATGGGAGTTTTGCAGAAGAGTTTGGAAAATGAAACACAGAAATTATCTGGAGAAAACCGTTTCTTAAAAAATATATTTGGTGAAATGGGGAAAGATATACTGAAGAAAACAATTTCTTTTTAAAAAGTTTGTGTGGCCAAAGAAGAAGTGGAATATATTATTGAATACAAAAATGGATAATTTTAATTATATTAAGTTAAAAAGGTTTTGTACAAACAATATCAATGCAGACAAGATTAGAAGGGAAGGAATAAAATGGGGAAAACTTTTACATTCAAGGTTCTGATAAAGGCCTCATTTCTAAAATATATAGAGAACTGACTAAAATTTGTAAGAATTCAAGTCATTCTACAATTGATAAATGGTCAAAGGATATGAACAGAAAAATTTTCAGATGAAGAAATTGAAATCATTGGTAGTCATATAAAAAGGTGCTTTAAATCATTATTGATCAGGGCAATGCAAATTAAGACGACACAGAGGCACCACTAAACATCTCTTAGCTTGGATAAAATGACAGGAAAAGATGATGTTAGAGGGTATATGGGAAAACTGGGACACTAATATATTATTGGTGGAGTTGTCAATTGATTCAAACATCCCAGAGAGCAATTTGGAACTATACCTCGACTATTAAACTGACTATCAAAGGGTATGCCTTTTGATCCAGCAGTGTTTTTTACTGGGCTTATATTCCAAAGAGGCTTATATTTCTCCAAAGGAGGAAAAGGGACCCACATGTGCAAAAATGTTTGTGGCAGTCCTTTTTTGTAGTAGCAAGAAATAGTAAACTGAGTGGATGCCCATCAATTGGAGAATGGATGAATAAGTTATGGTATGTGAATGTTATAGAATATTATTGTTCTATAAAAATCAATCAGCAGGATGATTTCAGAGAAGTCTGGAGAGATTTGCATGAACTGATACTAAGTGAATTGAGCAGAACCAGGAGATCATTGCACATGGCAACAGCAAGATCATATGATGATTAATTCTAGTGGATGTGGCTTTTTTCAACAATGAGATGATTCAGGTCAGTTCCAATGATCTTGTGATGAAAAGAGCCACATGAATGCAGAGAGAGAACCATGGTAACTGGGTGTGAATCACAAAATAATATTTTCACTCTTTTTGTTGTTGTTTGCTTACATTTTGTTTTCTTTCACATTTTTTTCCTTTTTGATCTGATTTTTCTTGAGCAATGTGATAATTTTGGAAATATTTAGAAGAACTGCACATGTTTAACACATATTGGATTACCTACTGTCTAGGGAAGGGAGTGGTGGAAGGGAGGGAAAAATTTGGAACACAAGGTTTTGCAAGGGTGAATGTTGAAAATTATCTATGCAAAAGGAGGTAAACATCTAACTGAAGAAAATAATTCACTGAAAATTAAAATTGGACAAATGAAAGTGAATGATTCAATAAGATATCAAAAAAAAAAATGGAAAAAAAAGAAAAAAGAAAAGAAAATACCTCATTGGAAAAACAACTGACCTGGAAAACAGAACCAGAAGTGGTAATCCAAGAATTGTTGGACTATCTGAAAACCATAATGAAAAAAGCTCAAACAACATCATTCAAAATATCATCAAGGAAAACTGACCTGACATTCTATAAGCAGAGGTAAAATAGCCATTGAAAGAATCCATTGATCACCTCCTGAAACAGACCACAAGGAATATTATAGCTAAATTTCAAAATTATCAGATCAAGGAGAAAACACTGCAAGAAGTCGGAAAGAAACAATATCAAGAAACCACAATCAGGATAACCTAGATTTAGCAGCTTCCACTTTAAAGGATCAAAGGGCCTGGAATATAATGTTATATAAATCAGAGTAGCTTGGACTGCAGCCAAGAATCAACCACCCAGAAAAACCAAGCATTATCTTTCAGGGGAAAAGGTGGATATTGAATGAAATAGGGGGATTTTCTATTATTTTTTATTAAAAAAAAGACCAGAAATGAATAGAAAATCTGCAAACACAGAAATCAAGATAAGGTAAAAAAGAAGAAAATAAAGTTGAGTTTTTTTTAAAGATCAAAATGTTTGCATCTCTACATGGGAAGATGATACATGAAACTCTTAAAAACTGTATCTTTGTCAGAGTGTAGGTATAATTGACTTTAACATAATGATAGAAAACAGAAATTAGGGGTGTAAAAGGCATTGTATTGGAAGAAGAGAAATGGAAAGGTAAAATGGGGTAAATTACATCATATGCAGAGGCAAAAAAGACTCATTATAGTTGAAGGAAAGAGGGGGAATGAATACTTTTAAATCTTAATTTCAAAGGATTTGGCTCAAAGAAAGAGTATCATATACTTAGTTTGGTACAGAAATTTGCATCACCCTACATGGAAGTAACAGGAGAAAGGAAAGGGGGAAACTAATAGGAGTAGAAAGGAAAAGGGGTACGAAGGGGGAGGGGATAAAAAGGAAGGGCAGATTGATGGTGGTGGTGGTGAAGTGGGAAAGGGAGAAAAAAAAAGAGAAAAATTAACTTGGGAAAAATAGGATGGTGAGAAATATAGAATTAGTCATTTTAAATGTGAATGTTAATGGGATGAACTCTCCCATAGAATGAAAGCAGATAGTAGAGTGGTTTAAAAGTCAGAATCCTATAATATGTTGTATTCAAGAAACACATTTGATGCAGAGAGCTATATATAGAGTAAAGATAAAAGGCTCTGGAGCAGAATCTATTATGCTTCAGCTGAAGTAAAAAAAAAAAAAAAACCAAAAAAAAAAAAAAAAAAAAAAACAGGAGTAGCAAATCTGATCTCAGATCAAGCAAAAGCAAAAACAGTTCTAATTAAAAGAGATAAAGAAGAAAATTACATTTTGCTAAAGGCTACCATAGATTATAAGTAATATCAATACTAAAAATATATGTACCAAGTTTTACAGCATCCAGATTCCTAAAGGTGAAGAGAATTCTCACAAAGACAACAAAACTATGCATGAGGTATTTCAACTTTGCTCTCTCAGAACTAGATAAAACAAACCAAAAAATAAACAAGAAAGAAGTTAAGGAGAAAAGTAGAATTTTAGAAAAGTTAGTTATGATACACCTTTGGAGAACATTGAATGGTGATAGAAAGGGATATACTTTTTTTTTTCCCTCAGCAGTACATGGAACCTACAGAAAAACTGATGATGTATTAGGGCAAAAAACCTCACAATCAAATGCAGACAGGCAGAAATAGTAAGTTTATCTTTTTCAGATCATGATGCAACAAAAATTACATGTAATAAGGGGACAAGGAAATTAAACCAAAATTAATTAGAAACTCAATAATCTAATCCTAAAGAATGAGTGGGTGAAACAACAATTGAAAGAAACGAACAAAAATTCCATCCAGGAGAATGACAATAATGAGACAACATACCAAAGTATATAAGATGCAGCCAAAGCAGTTCTTAAAGGAAATTTTCTATCTCTAGATGCTTACATGAATAAAATAAAAAAAGGAGAATATCAATGAATTGGGCATGCAGCTAAAAAAAAGCTAGGGAAAAAATTAAAAACCCACAATTAAAAACAAAATTTGAAATTCTGAAAATAAAAGGAAAGATTGATAAAACTGAATGTTAGAAAACTACTGAACTAATAAACAAAACTAAGACTTGGTTTTATGAAAAAAAATCGACAAACCTTTAGTTTAGTTGATTAGTAAAAGGAAAGAAGAAAACCAAATTGCCAGGATCAAAAATGAAAAGGGTAAACATCACCAATGAAGAGTTAATTAAAGCAATAATTGTGAGCTATTTTGCCTAGCTGTATGCCAATAAATCTGATAATCTAAATGAAATGGATGAATACTTATAAAAATATAGATTGCCCAGATTAGCAGAGGAAGAAATAAATTATTTAAACATAGAGCCATTTTAGAAAAATAAATTGAACAAGCTATTAATGAACTCCCTGAGAAAAAATCTCGAATGCCAGATGGATTTACAAGTAAATTCTACCATACATTTAAAGAACAATTAATTTCAATACTATACAAACTCTTTGGAATAAGGGGGGAAGAAGGAGGCCTATGAAATTCTTTTTATGACACAGATATGGTATTGATACCTAAACCAGGAAGGACCAAAACAGAGAAAGAAAATTATAGACCAATTTCCCTAATGAATATTGATACAAAAATCTTAAATAAAATATTAGTAAAGAAATTACAGCAACTGGACTATATGACCAAGTAGGATTGATACCAGAAATGAAGGATTAGTTCAATATTTGGAAAATTATTAGCATAATTCACTATATCCAATAACAAAACTAAGCAGAAATCATATAATTATCTCAATAAATGCAGAAAAAGCTTTTGACAAAATCCAACACTCATTCTTATTAAAAACACTAAAGAACCTAGGAATAAATGGAGTTTTCTTATAATTATAAGTAGCATCTATTTAAAGCCATCATCAAGCATTATCATCAATAAGAATAAACTAGAAACATTCCCAGTATGATAAGGGGTGAAACATAAAGTTGCCCACTATCACCATTACTATACAGTATTGTATTAGAAAATTGTATTTAGTAATAAGATAATAAAAAAAATTGCAGGAATTAGAGTAGGTAATGAGGAAACAAAATTATCACTCCTTATAGATGATATGATGGTATACTTAGAGAATCTTAGAGAAATCAGCTAAAAAACTTCTAGAAACAATTACCAACTTAAACAAAGTTTCATGTTGTTAAAATAAACCCACAGAAATCATCAGCATTTCTACATGTTACCAACAAAGTCCAACAGCAAGAGATACAAAGAGAAATTCTATTTACTATAACTACAAGCAATAGAAAATATTTGGTAGTCTACTTCCCATGAGAAAGCCAGAAACTATATGAACACAATAACAAAACACTTTTCACTCAAATAAAGTTAGATCTAAACAATTGGAAGAATATCAATACTCACAGGAAGGCCAAGCTAATATAATAAATATGACAATTCTACCTCAATTAATCTACTTATTCAGTGCCAACCAATCAAACTGCCAAAAATTACTTTATAGAGCTAGAAGAAATAACAAACTTCATCTGAAGAAAAAAAATTCAAGAATTCAAGGGAAGTGATGAAAAAACTGCAAATGATGGCGATTTAGTTATATCAGACCTAAAACTATATTAGAAATCAATAGTCATGAAAACACTGAAATAGGTTAGTGTTTAGAAACCCAAAGATTTCAGATTCTGGACAAAGAACTCATTTTTTTTATTTTTATTTTTTGCGGAGGCAATGGGGTTAAGTGAAAAAAATTCACTATTTGACAAAAATTGCTGGGGAAACTGGAAAACACTATGGCAGAAACTAGGCATTGACTAACACCTAAAATCCAAACCAAAATAAAGTCAAAATAAGTTCACGGTTTAGACATAAAGAATACTTATAAGCAAATTAAGAGAACAAGGGATAGATAATGTATCTCTCAGATCTAAAGTGAAGGAAAAAATTATGGCCAAATAAGAACTATAAAACATTATGAAATTTAAAATGAATAATTTTGAGTATGTTAAATTAAAAAGATTTTGTAAAAACAAAACCTATGCAGCCAAAATTAGAAGGGAAGCAGAAAATGGGGAGAAAAGTTTTACATCCAAGGTTTCTGATAAAGGCCTCATTTATAAAATATATAGAGAATTGATTCAAATTTATAAAAATACAAGCCATTCCCTAATTGATAAATCATCAAGAAATATGAACAGATAATTTTCAAAGAAATTAAAGTTATTTCTAGTCATATAAAAATGCTCTAAATCACTATTGATTAGATAAATGCAATTAAGACAATTATGGGATATCACCTCATACATCTCAAATTAGCTAACATGACAGAAAAAAATAATAATAAAAAATGTTGGAGATGTTGTGTAAAGAATGATCAGCAGGATGATTTCAGAAAGCCCTGAAGAGACTTACATGAACTGATGCTAAATGAAATGAGTAGAACCAAGAGAACATTGTACACTGCAACAACAACATAATGTGATGATCAACTCTGATGCACTTGGCTCTTTTAAGCAATGAGATGATTCAGGCTAATTCCAAAAGACTTGTAATGTAGTGAACTATCTGTATCCAGATTGGGACTGAATATAAATCACAACATAGCATTTCCACCTTTTTAAACTTTTTTTTCTTTCTCATTTTTTTTTCACCTTTTGATCTGATTTTTCTCGTGCAGCATGATAAATGTGGAAATATATTAGAAGAATTGCACATATTAAACCTATATTGGATTACTTACTATCTAAGGGGGGGGGAAAGTGGTGAGGTAGGAAAAAAAATTGAACATAAAGTTTTGCAAAGATGAATGTAATGTCCAGACTAGCTCTTTGGAGGATCTCTGTATCAGCCTAAGTCTTTGGTCTTAGTGGGGAAGTGAAGGAGAGAAGAGAGCTATCACATGGCTGTAATCTGGAGTCTAGTGCTTCTCTTATGTCTGTGGCTGAGAACTGTGGCTGAGAGAGTCTTCTGTGTCTGAGACTCCCTTAAATACCTCAGTAAGATTATATCACTATAAAACACTGAGTGTGGGCAACCATTACACCACCATACTAAGTACTAAGCATATGCTTAACTATAAATACCTAGCTGATCTAGATTTAAGTATATCTTTCCAGAGTTCTGGCCCTCTACAGGTGAATGTTGAAAACTATCTTTGCATGTATTTTGAAAAATAAAAAGCTATTATTATTTTTAAAAATTCATGTATATCTTAGAGGAGAGTGTGGACTTATAACTAATAATTTTTTGGATAATTAATCAGTTAATTTTACCAATGAAGCTACTCAAACCAGTGAATTTGAACAACGAAAAATATTTTCCCCCAAAATGAAGCTTGGGTCAACAAAGGCTTTTGCCATCTGTTGCTTCTGCAAAATGCAAAAGCCTGTCAAGACAGCTAAGAAGCACTTTGGCTGCATCATGGTCATCTGGAAGGCAACCAGAAGTGTTATGGTAAATGTTTAACAAATAATTGTCTAAAAAGGTGAGCATGACATTTTAAAGTTTAATCTGGATTATTAATATTTTCTTCCAATGCTACTTAAATGGTCATGAAAATTCCAATTATAGCTCTGCCATTCATTTTCTTTTTATAAAATACTTTTTTTCTTAATTTTAAACGTAAGTATAAAACAATACAATTTTTGTATATTACAGAACATGAGGATTAAATATAAAGCAAAAAATTTCCATTTCTAAGTATTAATTTTTTAAAAACCAATAGTACATTGTGTTTTCAAAGCTACACAGCTTTTCTATGCTTCCAAGTCTTCTTTTGTTCTTTGCTGTATGTTTTTTATTTTGCTTTTTTCACTATCTCTCCCTCCATAATCCATCCTAGAGAAGGTTACTATTAAATGTGAATATATATATATACATGTACACACACATATATATAAAACACATATACATATTTAAGACAAAAATATACATATTGCTATTTTGTATTTTCTCAGGAGATAGATAGATCTTCTTTCATAAGTTCAAGTCTTTCTATGTTTTTCTAAAGTCAAACTGCTCCATATTTCTTATATCACACTAGTATTCCATAATTTATAGCACAACTTATTTAGCCATTCCCCACTTGAAGTGCATCTATCATTTTAGCCAATATAAAAGATTAAGATAATATCTCAAGTTGCTTTAATTTGGATTTTTCTAATCAATATTGATTTATAGCATTTTAAATAACTATATATAATTTTTATTTCTTTGTCAAAAAACCAGTTGTTCACATCTTTTGACCATTTATCAATTGGGGTATGACCAATATTCTTATAAATTTAACAAAGTTCTTTATATATTTGAGAAATGAAACTTTTATCTGAGAGACTGTCTATGAAAGTGCCCCCATTCCAATTCCTGCTTTCCTTCTAATCCTGGATGCATGTTGAAATCTTCTTGAACAAAAATCAGATATATAAACACTTGTGCATTAAAAAAAATTATCCTCATATTTCTGTGGAGGATAGATTATAAAAGAGTAAACTAGAACAGTGAGTTCAATTCCTCTTGCAATAGGAAATGAAGTAATAAAGGTATGAATTAGGTTGGTTGCTGGTCATAAGAACTGAAAGAAGGGGATGAATATAAGACAAGACATAGGAAACAAAATTGACAAGATTGGGCAAATGATTTTGGCTATGGGGGTAGGGATGATGGAGGGGGGCAAAATTAATGATAATGGAGATTAGAAACTTTGGATATTGCAGGAGTGCTAAAAGGCTGAACAGGCATTGTGAAGAGAGATGAATTTGGGGTGGAAGAAATAATTACTTCTGTTTAGAACATGCTGAACTTGATATTGGTGTAGGAAATTCCATCAGAGATATCAGCTTGTTGTTTGATCCGGGACTGGATCTCAGGAGAGAGATACCTTATCTTTGATGATGAGAGCCTGTTATACAGGTTGAGAGAAAAGAGTAAAAGAACCAGAACAAAATCTTTGAAGACAACCATGAATAGAAGGCAAAATACGAGGTTTAATCCAACAAAGGAGGGCAAGGGGTGTTACTTTTAGACAAAATCATAAAAAATATTTGAGAGAAGGGAATGATCAATCACTTAATAAGCACCTATATTATTCTGTGTGAATATTAAGAGAAGTTACCTCTGTGTGAAGGCTGCTTAGACTTTTTGGGGGCTGCTTTCTACTTTTGGTGTTCCCTGGTTTACCCAATTTTCATCTGTGGCCCCAAGAGACTTGTAACAATGCAGTAATCACATCCTGATAAATAATTTTAGCAGATAGGCTAAAATAAGTTGAAAGTAACCAAGAAGTCTCCTCAATAGAATGGGCAGACAAGAATAATTTGTTCCAAAGGCAGGAACATGGCTGAAACTTCAGCTGCGCTGTGCTGAGTTTACTCCTTAGTTAGACATAGAAGATACCAGGACTACCCACTGCATACTAAGCCATCTTCAGGCTTGACTTTTGTCTTGCCACTGGGCTTTGATGACTGCAAGAGAGATTATGACTAATGACTTTGTGCACCTCTATCTCACTAACATCCAATTTATGCACAAGTTAAAAGATATCACATCTTACAATTTTTACCAACCTCAAAGTCCTTTGGTGATAAGCAAGTGACGAAGTAGAAGGTATAGACACAATGGGAAATACAGTCAGAGCCCTACTCACTTTTGGCCCAGAGCACAGGGTCATCTCCTCACTGGGATGAAGGGGCAATGGATTTGATAATCTCTCTAGGTAAGAGAGTAGCCTTTTCTAAGGACTGCATTGCCTGCCTTTTGACATGAAAAAGGGGCTAAAAAAATGTCCTAGAAATTTTCTACTTCACTTAGTCCTGGCCTGTTTACTTGGCAAAAATCCCATCCTGTGGTCAAAACAACAACAACAACAGCAACAAATGTAAAAAAAATAATTTCGCTCACCATCAGTACATGGAATGTGTGTACACTTTGAGACAACTAGGTACACTTTGGACAACATGAAATCCAGTAGAACTGAAAGATGAACACTTCTTGTTGGGAGACAACTCAACAAATATTGCATCCAAATAACTGCCAGGTTGTGAAACACCCCTGGTAAATGAAGCCCAGCTTTCTGAAACTGGAGTAGAACACAGTTTTGGGGAATGGCCATAATAAAAGGGATTGGTGTGAAACAGATATAGGTTTCACAATAAAAACTAACTTACTTACCAAGCTTGTATGCCTCCCCAAAGGAGTAAATGAAGAGAGTTTCATGAGAGTTTGATTGCCACTTAAAGGAAAGTACAACACCATCATCATCAGTGCATAAACTGCCATTTTGATGAACCCTGATGAGATGAAAAAAAAAATTTATGAAAATCTGATGATCTTCATTATCATTGTATTTAATGAGGACAAGCTTGTAATTCTGGTTGACTTTAAGGCCAGAGTAGACACAGATTATCAAACATGTCAGGTAATCCTTAGGAGCAAAGAAGCTAAGAACAGCAACAACAATGGTCACTTAATAAGGAAGACTAAATTCCAAGGATGCACCTTCACCACAAACATTGATTGATTTAATATATCATTGTAAGTAGAAGAGACCAACAGGATGTGAGAGTAATGAAGGCAATGTATGGAGCCTTGGTGGTGAATCAGACTTATTCTCTCTGGATTAAACACTCACATTCAGCAATATAGTAAAATTGCAAGGATGCGCCTTCACCACAAGCATTGATATTTGATATAATATATCACTGTAAGGAGAAGAGACAGACAGGATGTGAGAGTAATGAAGGCAATGTATGGAGCCTCTGTGGGAAACCAGACTTATTCTCTCTGGGTTAAACACTCACATTCAGCAAAAGCAGTGGCTCCAGGCAAGAAGACTACCAGAAGATTCAACATCAACAGATCAAAGCACTTCTAAGCTTGGACAGTTTGTTGCCAACTTAGAGGGAAAGCTAAATCAACATCACAGTTGGCAACAGTGAAATGTATGCAGCTTTTAAAGATTTGGTGTACAGAACTACATTTTCTCCTTTGGGTCAGAACCCTCTGCAAATATTGATTGGTTTGATGAAAATGAAGATTGTGAAACATGGAAGATGCTAGCCCAGCATGATATGTCCATATTAAAGAAGGTGCTGAGTTTTATGAGCAAAGCAAAAGAAACATGAAATAATCGAATTTAGAGACATCTCAGCTCTAAATGTTCATATGGACCATTTGTACCTTACTTGCAGTAGACAACTTTTTGAAATCATATTGGTCTCATCAGTCACAGTCAGACACACCATACTGTGACCCTGATAGAGTGATGTTATTTTGGTCCTCTTCAAGACAAAATGTTTATTTTCATTTTCCTCAAAAAAAATTTATTCTTTTGGAGAGAAAAAAATGTATAGATGTAAATATATACAGAAGTAGTAAAATATATGTACCATGTAATTTTAAACAGGAAAATAGTACCAACTAGGAGGATTAGAAAGGGCTTCACATAGAAGATGTCTCTTGAGCTTCCTTGAAGGAAGTAGGAGATTCTAAGAGATTGAGGGGAGGATGAAAGGTATTTCATTCATGATATATTACAAATGCAAAAATATGTAGAGAAGAGATTCAGTGTTCTGAATAAAGGACAGAGAGGACAGTTTGAATGGTCTACCAAGTGCAAGAAGGAAAGTAACACATTAAAAAAGCTAGAAAAGTAGGTTGGAGACAGTACTTTAAAAACTAAGGTGAGAGATACATCTTTTAACCTAGAGATAATCAGGAGCAATTGGATTTTAACGAACAGAGGAATAACATGGTTATACCTGAACTTTAAGAAAATAACTTGAGCCTTATATGGAGGAAAGCTGGAGTGAGAGTGACTTAAAGCAGAAAGACAATTGGAAAGGACCTTACCTTCTAAGTGAGAAGTGATCAGTGTCTGAATTATGATGGTAGTTATGAAAGTAGTAAGACGGGGAAAAGATACCCAAAAATATTGTAAATATAGAAACAAGAAACAAAATGTGACAAATAATTGGATAAATGGGATGAATGAAAATGAGTTGAAAATAACATGAAGGTAACAAAGGACCTGAAAGACTAAAAAGATTTTGGCACCCTTAATGATAATTAAAAAAAAGTTTGCAGAGGGGTAGATTTGAAAAGAATGAAATTGGGTTCTGTTTTTGACACATTGAGTTTAATACATTTATGAACCCCATTTAAGTCCAATATTTGATTGGTGAAACAATACTGGAATTCAGAAGAGAGATCACAACTGGATTTATAGATCTAGGAATCAACAGTCTAGACATAATTAAACCCAGAGAAGTTGATGAAATCATTGAATGAGAAGGGAATAAGCATTTATTATATGCCAGGCAGTGTGCTAAGAACTTAAATGTTGTATCATTTGATCCTTACAACAACTTTGGAAAGTAGGTCCTATTATTATCCCCATTTTGTCGTTGAGGAAACAGGAACACAGAAGTTAAATAAATTGCCTAGGGTCTCACAGCTATAAGTGTCTGAGACTAAATTTGATTCAGGTCTTCCTACCTCCAGAACCAATGATTTATCCACTACTCTATCTACTATGCAACCTAGTTGTCCTAAAAGTGTACTGAGGGTATGCAACAGAGAGAAGAAAATACAGGTTAGAGCTTCAGAATAGATTCTCAATTAAGGAATCATAAGGATAATGATCCAACAAAGAAAGTGAAAAAGAAAGGTCATATAGATAGGAGAAGCAGGAGAGAGTATAGAGGGAGAGAACATGGTCAACAGTGTCAATTGATGAAAAAAGATGTAGGACAAGGATTGAAAAAAGATCACCATATTTGGCAAGTGGGAGATCATTTGTCATTTTATCGAGATCAGCTTCAATCAAATAAGGAAATCAGGAGTCATACACTCCAACAATGAATAGAGAAATAAACAAGACAACAGAAAATATACAAGCAATAAGTTGTACTGTTTGTTTATTTGTTTCCCTAGGAATTTGGCTCTTAATTGAAAGAAGATAGATAGGAAACCACCTTGAATCAAACCGAAGAGGTTTGTTTTTAAATGCTTTAATGGTAACAAAGAAAAATCTAGAGATAAATAGAGAACAAATATTTAAAAAGGGAAGGGAAGAAGATAATTGAAAGGTAAGCTGCCAAGAAATTGGAAGATAAGGTCCAAGACAATAATACAGGGGTTGGCCTTAGGAAGAAGAGCCATTTTTTCAGGTCAGATTGGGAAAAAGCAGGAGGAAGTTAGGGTTGACTGTGTAGGAATTTTAGGTGTGTGACTTATCAATAAAAATTATTAAGTAATATGTGCCAAACAAAAAATAAAAATTGCTAGGCAGTGGGGATATAATTACAAATAATGTAACAATCCCTTTTCTCAAACTATTTGCATTCTGAGATGATGAAAAAAAAGTTCTCAATGAAGTCTTTTACTGAGAGTTAGTAGAGAAAGAGAAGAGAAGGTTTGGATGAGTCTCCATGGCAATTTGATAGAATAAAAGGATACTGACACCTAAGGATCCAATTAATATTAGGTAACTTCAATTTGTAATGGACCCAGGAAGCATAGTTAAGACATCCACAGGAAGACTAGCAGAATGTCAAATATAACTTTGAGATGTGGTTATGTTACTAAAGTAATCCTAGCATATTATTAATAATTTTGAATGATATAGATATGTTCCTGAACTAAGTGTCCAAGATGGCATAGGTGGAAGTCTGCCCCCAAATCAAAATCCCAGAAAAATGAAATCCTAAATTCCTGCTCTTGAATACTCTTGCATCTAGTCCATGCTTCTGAGTGTTCCCAACTCTAATCCATGGTTACATGACTTTCCCTACCCCCCAAAATCCTCTGCACTGTCTGCCTTTATTCACACTGCAATCCTCATACCCATGCCATTTGTTTCTGTATTCCCTTCCCCAAGTAACTTCTCTCTATACTTTTTGTGTCTTTTGCCCCTTTACCTTCTGTGCTCTGTCTTTATTTCCTGCTGCTATTATGGTCTTTCCCAACAAGTATCCAAAGAACCAATCATGTTTACCTTCATTTGATCCAGAGGGGCTGCCTTATAGTCCTTTTATTCATTTAATATTTATTTTATTATTTATTCATTTGCATTTTATATTATTTATTTTTAAATTTATTTTCCTTCATAATATCTATTCATTTAATAATTTCATGAATTAGCAATTCACATAGTAAAAGAGTTACAAACCATATCATTGGCAAGGGAGCCAAATACTGTTATGGCAGATTTTACAACTTAGTGTAAGGGTTTGTTTATAACAATCCTTATTAAAATAGTAATGCTAAAATACATCGGTTAACACAGTGCTTGGTACAAAGAGAAATTCCATTTAAAGTAACTAGTGATTGTATAAAATATTTAGGAATCTATCTGCCAAGGGAAAATAAACTTTATGACCAAAACTACAAAACACTTTCCACACAAATTAAGTCTTATCTAACCAACTAGAATATTAAATGCTCTTGGATTGGGCAAGCAAATATAAGAAAAATGACAATACTACTTAAACTATTTATTTAGCACTATACCACTCAGACTCCCAAAAACCTATTTTAATGACCTAGAAAAAATAACAACAAAGTTCATATGGAAAAACAAAAGGTCAAGAATTTCAAGGGAATTAATGAAAATAAAATCGAATGAAAGTGGCGTAGCTGTACCAGATCTAAAATTATATTATAAAACAGCAGTTACTAAAACCATCTGCTATTGGCTAAGAAATAGACTAGTTGATCAATGGAATAGGTTAGGTTCAAAGGACAAAACAGCCAATAACTTTAATAATCTAGTGTTTGACAAACCCAAAGATCCCAGTTTTTGGGATAAGAACGCATTATTTGACAAAAATTGCTGAGAAAATTGGAAATTAGTATGGCAGAAACTAGGCATTGACCCACACTTAATACCATACACCAAGATAAGGTCAAAATGGGTTCATGATCTAGGCATAAAGAATGAGATTACAAATAAATTGGAAGAGCATAGGATAGTTTACCTTTCAGACCTGTGGAAGAGGAAGGAATTTATGACCAAAGAAGAACTAGAAATCACTATTGACTACAAAATAGAAAATTTTGATTATATCAAATTGAAAAGTTTTTGTATAAACAAAACTAATGCAGACAAGATTAGAAGGGAAACAATAAACTGGGAAAACATTTTTACAGTCAAAGGTTCTGAAAAAGGCCTCATTTCCAAAATATATAGAGAATTCACTCTAAATAAGAAATCAAGCCATTCTCCAATTGACAAATGGTCAAAGGATATGAACAGACAATTCTCAAAGAAATTGAAACTATTTCTAGCCATAGATAAAGATGCTCCAAGTCATTATTAATCAGAGAAATGCAAATTAAGACAACTCTGAGATACCACTACACATCTCTCAGATTGGCTAGAATGACAGGGAAAGATAATGTGGAATGTTGGAGGGGATGTGGGAAAACAGGGACACTGATACATTGTTGGTGAAATTGTGAACACATCCAGCCATTCTGGAGAGCAATTTGGAACTATGCTCAAAAAGTTATCAAACTGTGCATACCCTTTGATCCAGCAGTGTTTCTACTGGGCTTATATCCCAAAGATACTAAAAAAGGGAAAGGGACCTGTATGTGCCAAAATGTTTGTGGCAGCCCTGTTTGTAGTGGCTAGAAGCTGGAAAATGAATGGATGCCCATCAATTGGAGAATGGTTGAGTAAACTGGTATATGAGTGTTATGGAATATTTTTGTTCTGTAAGAAATGACCAGCAGGATGAAAACAGAGAGGCTTGAAGAGACTTACATGAACTGATGCTAAGTGAAATGAGCAGGACCAGGAGATCATTATATACTTCAACAACAATACTGTATGAAGATGTATTCTAATGGAAGTGGATTTCTTTGACAAAGAGATCTAACTCAGTTTCAATTGATCAAGGATGGACAGAAGCAGCTACACCCAAAGAAAGAACACTGGGAAAAGAATGTAAACTGTTTGCATTTTTGTTTTTCTTCCCGGGTTATTTTTACTTTCTGAATCCAATTCTTCCTGTGCAACAAGAGAACTTTTCAGTTCTGCACACATATATTGTATCTAGGATACACTGTGACATATTTAACTTGTATAAGACTGCTTGCCATCTGGGGGAGGGGGTGAAGGGAGGGAGGGGAAAAGTCGCAACAGAAGTGAGTGCAAGGGATAATGCTGTAAAAAAATTACCCAGGCATGGGCTCTGTCAATAAAACGTTATTAAAAGAAAAAAACAAAAACAAAAACAGTGCTTGGGAAGACTAGTCAGTCTGTATGGGCGAAATGGGAAGGAAGACTATGAATATTTTTCTCTCGATATGCCTAGCATCCTTATTAACTTATTAACTCCAAAAAATAGCAAACTCAGTATCTTTCTGTTGAACTACAAAGAATAATAACGATCATATACATTTCAAATATACAAGACAATTATTTTTGAAGAGTAAAGTTGTTCATTTAATTTGCACTTCTTTTCTTTTGAATTCTTTCTAATAAAGATTTTAAAACCTTTTCAGATTTCTTTGTCCTTTCTTCTTTGTTGGAATTTATGTGCATTTTCCCTAAAAGTGAATTTTGACTTCCATATAATTTTTTCCCATATGGCTGACAAGACTTGCCACGGATAAAATCAAGCCACGTAAGTTTTGAACTAGGCTCTCGGAGGAAGGTACTTGATTTAGAAGGACTGAATTGTGAATGAAAAGATTTCCCAGCTTTATGGTAAAAATGACGGGAAATGCTATAATCCGGATATCGGATAGTAAAAATAGATCCTGCTTCTAGTTGGGGAACTTGTAAAACAAATTTCACACTCATTTCTTCCTTGGAACCAGGCAGTAATGATGATATGGACAGCAATTGTGCTCTGCAAGGATTTATTATTTCCTGAACATGAGGACAGCCATAAGGGATCCAGGAGGCACAAATTAAGCAGACTGAGTAAGTAGATGTTAGACATAAGCCATTCTCAAAATGTGAACAATCCTTTATACGCTGCAGGAGAATTTGCTTGTAGATGTCATTTTTAATTTTCTCTTGGGGGATAGACTTGATGATATTATTAACAGTTCTGTGAGTGATAGTCTCACCCTCAATGGTATATGGTTTGATATATGTTAAACACCATGGAGCTTCTCTATTTTCCCCATCTTCATTCAAGGGGTGGAAGTCAGATGGAATGTTAGCCCAATTATTCATGAATGGTTGATGTTTTACCTGGTGTTTACAACTTGGCAGAGTCTTAATCTGGTGATCAAGATTCAGATGGTTCTCAATACAACTCTTTAGCTGTGATGGAGGGGTGAGCTTATGAATTGAATTTTGTTGATGTATTACTCTATGTTTTGAATCTAGGGAAACCTCCGCCCAGGAGCAAGATCGTTGTGGATTCTGTTGGCTATATTCTGCTGGAGTCACAGTCTGGGATATGGTGCTCAGTTGTAGAGCCCTGTGATTTTGATTAGGGGAAACCCCTTTCCCATTGTCAAAGTATGATGAAGATTTTCTTGGTTTGGAGTTATCAGGTGGCAGCATGATTTTGTATGGGGAAAATGAGGAAACTTTGTCATAATTATCAGAATCCAACATAACTTCTTTGGCATTTTTATCCAGGCCAAAAGGAAGAATTGCTTGCTTTGAGACATCCGATGTAACTCTAGTCTGATGATCAGTTTCTGAAGGCATCTTAGACTGATGTTTTGTCCTCAGTGGAATTTCATTCCCATTGTCCAAATCTAATGGATGTATGGCTTCAAAATCAGAGCTTGGAAGCAGTAGTACATCATCATCCTGATCAGTGCAGTCTGATAAATTTTCATCCTGGTAGTCAGTGATCAGGGAAAGTAGGGTCCCACATTCTGCAATCTCCTCAGTTTTAGGCATATGGTCTAGAGTTAAGATGTCTATGGAATTTTGGTTAGGTACAACTTTGGTCTCATAATCCACCAAGGATTCAGCATCTTGCTGGTGGTGAGAGCTTACTGTGTCCTCATTCTGGTGTTCAGAGATAATTGGAAGTACCGTCACATGATCATGACCTGGTATATTCATGATATTGTGATTGAAGGCAATTTGAGTATTGTTTTTATAATCCAGGTCTGCTGGTATGATCTGGTTTTGGGGATTTGCTATAGACTCAACCCAATGACAAGAAGCTGGGAGAGCCTTCGTAATCATGTCTTGGACTATTGTAGTCTCATTCAGATGTTCTAGATCTGTTATATCCTCATTCTGAAGACCAGTGCCTGATAGAGTTAGAGTCTGATTATCAGGGTCTAGGAGCCCTGTGACATGGTCTAGATCAGATGTAGCCTCTCTTCTGTAAATGGGATCAGATTCAAGCTCCACATGTTGGTCAGTGTCTGATGAAGCCCTTGCCCAATGATTAAGAACCATAATAGTGGCATCATCATGTTCAGGAACTGATGAAATAGTATTAGCTTGGTGGTCACTGTCAGGAATTTGATCCTGGCAGTTAAGACTTTGTGGAGCCATGACCTTACAATTTGACTCCAAGGAAACATTGCTCCAGTGGTTTGGATCTAATGCTATCTCTATCTGAGCTTGAGCCCAATGATTACAACCCATTGATACCTCTTCCTCAGAATCAGGAACTGATACAGCTGTAAGCCCCTGGTTGGAGACAGTTGGAAATGTAGTTAGTTGGTTGGTATGTGGTGGAATTTCTATATCTAGTTTAGAATCTGGGAGAGATGTAGCCCAGTATTTCAGAGGAGAAAGACCCTCAGCAGAAACTGGGTTAATGCTTGGTGGACCCTCAAGCTTGTACTCAGGAACCAGCTGTGGTTTGGTCTGGTTGTCTATGTATTGAATAATTGGATGATCAGGGGCTGGCTGTGGTACTGTAGTCCAACAATTGAGGTGTGGTAAAATCATAGGCCAATGGTCAGAATCTAGTGGAGGCTTGGCCAGGTGTTCAGGATTACAAGATGGCTCTTTATTCTGTATGACCTGGGTCGAGTGATTGGGAACAATCATAGAATCTTCTGTATTGCCATTGAGGTTTTGTAGAGGTATATCCTGGTGGTTATGTTGTGCTGATGGTGTAGTAGTATCCCTAACTTCAAAATGAAGGCCTGGTGGATTCTCACCTGGGATATTAAAGGATTCAAAGGGTGCAAAGGTGGTAATGGTTTCCCTATGGTTAGGGCATGGTGGTGGCACAGGTGAGGCCCTGACCTGTTGATTGGAGCATGATGAAGTAGAAGCTTTGAAGATCCAAGAGTTGTGTTCAGGATGCTTTAACAGTGAAGTTTTTGTCTTTAGAAAGTGGTCAGGACATGATATCCGTGCATTTGCCCCCTTAATCCAGTGGTCCGAGTCTGATGGTGCAGTTCCAGATGAATCAGGATATGATAATGGGGAAAATATGGCCCTGTGCCAGTGGTTAAGGTACCGCTCCAGGGAAGTTGTCATTTTAGACCGAGTTCTGGTACCTTGTGGAGCTGGAGTCTGTTGACTGGGCCATTGTAATGTTGTAGCTGTTGATTGGTAGCTGTGGTTTAATGATGGTACAGCTGTGGTGTTAGGTTTGCTAGCTGAACATGATTGATCCTCTGCCCGATGGTCAGAATCTTGGGAAATCACTGGAAAATGGTCAGAATCTGATGGAGATTTTTTAAAATGTTCAGGGATGGATGGAACCTCCATATGGTGGTTAGAGTTCAGTGTAAGTGCTGCTTGGTATTCAGGCTGTGGGAAAGATGGAACAGGTACCCTGGTCCAGGAGTCAGGGCATGGTAAAGACAAAACTGTGGTTCCTGTTGATGGGGTGGTGGTAGCCTGGTAGTTGCATTGGTATCTTGGCATAACACTTGCCTGTTGAAGAGCCTGGGGTAATTGAGCAGGTTCAATCCCAAGTTTGAGGTTTGGGGAAGATGCAACTAAGGTTTTATGATCAAGATGAGATGACTTGGCTCTGCTCTGATAGTTGAGATGAGGCATTAGTGCAGACCTAGACTGGTAATCTTGAAGGCATAATGATATACTCTGGTGTGAAGAACATGGTATCACCATCTTCTTGGTTAGGTGATAGCCTTTTAGTAGAAGCTGAGGTTGGTTTGCTGATAAAAAGATTGTAAGCAAGGGTAAGGAAATAACACAGACACACACAAACACACACACACATATATAATCATGCATGGAAAAGGCAAGTATGGGGAATAAGGAGCAGTGGGAAGGGATGGTAGAGATATGATCTTAGATTACTATTAATATTTGATTCATGTCAAGCACTTTATAGGCATTATATGATAATATTACTTTATATTTATATGGGGCTTTCAAATTTTTCAGAATATTTTCAGGTATAGTACATTTACCATTTGATCCTCATTACTCCCCAATAATGTATATAGGGCAGAGGTATTATTATCCCCATTTACAGATCAGGAAATGAGCAATTCCAAGGGATTAGAATGATTTGTACAAGATTATATTATTTTGTAAGTGGTTGAGCTGGGATTGGAAGCCAGGTCCAATTCCTAGAACACTGCTTTCTCTACTCTTCTAGGAGAACCCAGTTCTTAAAAGGGTCAAGGACATACACAGGAATAGTTTGAAATGAAAGTGAACAATTAAAAAACGTGAATCAATGAAGTCAAAGAATAAGAATAAAAACTATGGAAAGGTGTAGTAGTGGGACATTTTAGACAAATAAAAGCCAAAGATCTCACCATTTGGCAGTTTCTTTTGTCTTCTCCCCATTGATCTAATGGAAGTTTTTCTTTGGAAAAAAATGTTAAGAAGTAAAACATTTTAATAAGCCAGTAAAAACTACCAAGAGAATGATTATTCATACAGTTGCTAGTCCACATGCCTAAACTACATCTTATTTTTAAATTAAAAACTCAATGCCTATTATCTCTAGCAATATGATTTGAAAAAATATTTTATTTAATATTAATAAAAACAAGCAGTTATTCATTCATTCAAAAGTACTTTTCATACATTGTAATAATAATTGACAGTTATATAATGCTTTGCTTGTGCAAAATCCTTTTTGTCATATAACTTATTTTATTTGATCCCCTCTATATCCCTAACAGGTTAGTCCAGAGAGATATTGATTTTACTAGACCATAACAATTAGTTAAAATGATGACATAAGATTTGAATCTCACTGCTTCAGTAGAATTTGAAAGTTAAAAGAACACCACATCTATCCATTTCATTTCAATTACAGTGGGAATCCTGTCTCTAGCATAATCAACAAGAGCTTATTAAGCCTCTGTCAGAAAACCTCCAGCAAGAGAGAGCCCCATTTCATTTTCAACAGCTCTGATTGTTAGAAAACTACTTTCTGACATCAAATCTAAAATTGTCTCTGTAATTTTCATATGGTTCCTGATTACACCCTCTGAACCAAATAGAACGATATTAAATTTCTCCATGTGAAGTGACTCTTCTCAAGTTGGCCAGAATGTAGAATTCTCAGCCTCAGATGTCACACAAGTGTAGAACTGAGTTTTAATTAAATGTTTACTTACATAAACTCTGAAAGATTAAGTTTCTATATATTTTTGAATTGTGGATGGGAAGATTAACATGCTGCCAAACCTGGAGGAATTTGTAGTGCCCCTGAAATCTTGCTAGGCCATGAACTTCATGGTCACCTCTGGATAGAACCTCTGCAGTTTCTCCAAGCCTTTGTACCATCTGAAAGAACTAATCTGAAGGTATGGAAGGAAGATCAATCAACATAATGTTAATGTTAGTGACATTCCATAACATTCCCAATGGCAAGAAATTGTTTTTTGGAAGATACTGTCAGGTATGTAGCATAGATGAGCCTAAGGCATAAAATCAACTAAAATGAGCCCTTTTAACAGTACTACACATGGCCAAATCCCAGAGCAGCTTAATAAGCATAATCATTAAAAACAGAGGAAACATATGTAGCATGTGCCCTGATGGTTGCTTGCCAGGAGTGGGCTGTGTATAGCTCCACTTAGTCATGCTTCTTCACTGAAAGAAAGGACTCAGTGTTCTTTTCTCTTTATACACCACTGCTCTGCTTCCTCAGGATTCTGAGATCTTAATGATGAAAATAATTTCTTTTCTTCTGACCACTTTCATTAGCCCTGGGTCAGGAAGGGCAGTGCCCCTTCTCTACCTATCCACTCTAATGTCTTCTCCCTCCCAACCCTTGGGTATTGTATACTCAGCATAGCAGCAGGTTTTCTCACTGATCCATTTTCCCAGTTCAAATGCTCCAATACCTTCTTCTCATCTCCACAGTTCAGTTGTGCTGCTTCCCTGATGGGTTAGCATCTTCATGTTAGGAAAACTTTCATCAATGGGCCTGCTATATTATCCCTCCTTCCTAATGCTTATTAAAAGTAATTCTAAAGAAAGGATTCAATAAGTAAATTTGTGCTGAGCTTAGTTTAGTTTTCTAGGATATTTTTTTCCAGGAAAATTTTAACAGAAATATAGAGATGATTTCTATTAAAATAATAAAATTATAAAGATGGAATCTCATGTATCAGCTAGTAATTTTAGGAGATAATTCCATAGATAGCCTCTTCTAGATACTTGGATCACAAACTTTCCATGGTCAACAACATTGTTTTCTGAATCTTAAGAGACACTTATACGTGTGTATAAATCATATAAACACTGATTTCATTATCATAGGCTTATATTGAAGGAACTTAAGAGGCCAACCCCTCATTTTATAGAAAAGAAAACTGAAACCCAGGATGATTTCTCACTGTCACAACAAGGTAAATTATAAAGGGAATATTTGAACTCAGGTTCTTTTATTCTTAAGCCACTGATTTCATCATGCTTGCCATCCTAGATGATGAGTTTTAGGTAAGAGAGTCAGGAATCCTACTAAGGAAGAATGTGTTCCAACTGTCTAGAACTTAGTAGATACTAAGTTTATTTTTTACAAATATTATCTCATTTGATCCTTACAACAATCCTGGAATGTGAGTTACTATCACTCTCTCCATTTTGCAGTTGAAGAAACTAGGGCAAATAGAATTTGAGTGATCTGCCCAAGTTCACACAGTAAGAGGTCAAATTTGAACTCAGATCTTTTTGATTCCAATCAGCACTCTACTCAGTATACCATCTAACTAAATATGGTGAAAGGTGATACACCCAGGGGTCAGGCAACTAATAAATGTCAAAAGTAGAATTTGAACTGAGTTCTTCCAAACTTAGAAGCTAGTACTCAATTATTTTTTAAAAATAGAATACAATGGATTTAATTTTGAGATATTTTAAAGAATTTTGTTTTATCACTTTAGGCAATAAGGAATGAATCACATTATCATAAAACTAAGGCAGAGGAACCCAGCTTAGATCACCTATTCTCTAAATCTTACTCATACAACGTATGGTGACTCCAATTGCAACCTCCCCTCCCTCTGCCCACCCACCAAGACCTAATTTAATTCCAAAATACTTCTCACCAGGAAGAGTTCAAGAGAAGCAGGAAAGATGAGGAACCTGACTAGTCCAAATGCAAATGTCCTTAGTAGCCACAAGTTTCCCCAATAGAGGAAAGCTAAGGAACCTTAGGATTTCCACTAGAAGTAAGGGAGTAAAGAGTAAAAACAAACAAAGAAAGAAAAACATAGGTAATTATCTTGAAAAGGACTGTGTCCTGGGATGCTGATCTATTTCCCAGGAACCTTTAGGAGAAATGAGCCCTGAAATGTCCTATCCAGATAGGAAGACAAGCTGTCACTGTGACATCATAGGCCCCCATCTTTATGTCCCCTTGCAGTCAGTTAGTTTATCCACCTCTGAGATGAAAGGTTTGAGGATAGTGACATGTTGGGGACAATGTTAACAGTGCAAAGGGGACTCAAAATTCATCCCAATTAGTTCTCACTATATTAAATGTAGAATTTGCCATCCTCACCAATCTACTAGTTCCCTTTCAATAGAGGACCACATATATATTTAACAGATGAAGGCAAAGCTCTTGAATCTTTAACCCCAGGATCAGTTCCTCTCTCTCTTGAGTACCATATTTGGATTAGTATCTTATTAGATAAGTGTAACCTCCCACTCTGAGGCTACTGATCAGGGCCGTACATACCAATCTTCCCATGATAGACATGGGGACAAGACCAATGTTAAAGTGCCAAACAGCCTTTTCTTTATTTGTTATCTCAGCAGGGAGCAAGAGTGTGTGTGTGTGTGGGGGGGGGGGGGGGGCACATATCTGCATCCTTCTCCTGCCTATGGCAAAACTGGCCATTTATATTTACTCTCCTTTGGCATTACCCTGTGCCTAGCCCACTCAGCACTGCGTAGGTGGATCCGCAGAAAGGAGACACTGGAGTAAGTGCTGCATCCTAAGAAAAAATCTAACACCTGTAAGACACAACCTTCTGCCTCAGAAGCCAAGCCCCTTCTACCTCCTGGGTCCACCCTACCAGCTGACATGGCATACAAGGCAATTTTCAAAAGGAAAGTCTTTAACAGATAAGCAAGAATTATAAATTAAGTAAAGAATTAGTTTTTTAATATTGAATGGAAGCAGGAAATTGATTTTACATAGACCTTTCTTTCTGCCTGAGAAACATAAAATTCATCACAGATAATAAAGGCCAGAAGGAAATATATGATCGAGCAGTCTGTTTGTCTTCTTTCCACTCTTTCTGCCACTCCTTTCTTTTCCCTCCTCTTTCTCCCTTCTTTCTTCCTCTCCCCCAAGCTCCTTTCTTAACCTTTCTGTCTCCCTTTGCCTTGAAAACATCATGTTGCTACTGCCTGAAACTGCCCAGCAGAAGCAGGAGTAGCTATGCAAGAACCAATTACAAAAGTTTCTGAATAATATTAGAGGAGGATTTCTGATTTTCTTAAGTTTCTTACAGGGTCTTAGACTTATCCTATTTACATTTGGGGTTCACTGGGATCAAGAGACATAGGCAAAGTCATCTTCATGGTAAACACAATACAATATTAATAATATTTCCCATAGTTAGATTTTCTGGAGAATATTTATTTCTCCACTATATATCCACACTCTCTGATGTTGAAAATTCTATGATTCAAATATAATTCTCAAAGCAGTAAATCCATTAAGACAAATTAAGTGGTCTACTTAATGAACTAATTAAAATAAGCCATGGTTCATGTATTCAGGGCCTAGAAAAAAAGGGGTCAAGCCCATGACTAGTGGAAAATTTTGAAATTAAGCAAGAATTGGAAGTATTAAAAAAAATCAAAAAACTAAATAACTCTAGGAAAAGTTAAAAGGGAAGAATTCAAGCAGAATAAAAAGATTTTTAAATGAAACAACAAAAATTTAATCACTATAGATAATACAAAAGAAAATTTCTAAAATGCATAACAACAAACAATGATAAAATAAATTGTGTGATATGCTGAACAACTGGAAATATAGGCTCAAACAATCCAATGAATTTTTTAAACTATTGGGAAAAAACCACAGACCCAGAAGAGAGACTCTCAGAACTCAAGATTACTTACATCCCAGTAAAGTTAGAAAAACAAAAGACTCTTGATATTATATTTCAAGATATTTTTTCAAGGAAACATCCTATTAATTGGCAAAAACAAATAAACAATTAAGACAAATTGAAAAGAATCCACAGGACCACCATGAGGAAAAACACAAGATTTAAAACACCTAGATACCTCGTATTAAAAATTTAGAGTTATAATGATAAGCAAAAAAATACTTCAGGCTTTCACCAGACGTAAAGATCACTTTCTAAAAAACAGTAGAATGCTTCTAGGATTTTCAAGATAAATATGGAAGAATCACAGAAACTGGAATAAAACAATTTCTATATTAAGTTGCATGAGTCATGAGACCAACATTATCCAGAAAAACTCTTGTTTTCCTATGTAGAAAAAAATATGGACATTGGGAAACAAATGAACTGAAATATTTACAGAAAAAATATTTATTTCAAGGAAGTCTTTAAACATCAAGAAATTGCTAAATTTAAAAAACCCTAAATTCATTGGGTTTGCTAATTCATTAATGATTTTAAAAAGCAATCTAATCACCTAAAAAAGTCAGGAAGGTATTTCAGGGGAAAAAAAAAAAACCACAGGAAAAAGCAGAAGGAGAATGAAGAATAATTGGTATAACATGAAAATGAAGCTTCTACCTTTTGAAGGACAAGTCTGATTTAAAGTTACTTATCTGATTATTAGTATATGGGGAAGAAACTTTGCTTAAATTGCATCTGTTAAGATTGAATTAATGATAGAAACAATAAGAACTTAAAACATTTATGTTTCCTTCATATGAAGGACTAAAGAAAACCACATATAAAAAATATAATACTAAATGTTAATATACCCAAATGTCCAATAATACCCCAAAGAGTAACAAATTGAATTAAAAATTCAAATTCAACGATAAGGTGACCAGAGGAAAAACACTAAATCTATCATTATTTGTAAGTATTATTAAAATGAAAGATTAAAAGAAATAGCTAATTATTTGAAAATAACTTCTAGGAAAACTGAAAAGTAGTCTGGCAGGATTTAGGTGTAGACTAACATCTCATACCATATACTACAACAAATTTGAAATGGATATGTTATTTATATAACAGAGATGACTATATATAAAATTATTAGAAGAAAAGTAGATCATGTGTCCTTCATGACTACAAGTGATCAACTTAATTAAATAAGGAATTACAAAAGACAAAATAGATCATTTTGATTATCTGAAATTGAAAATCTCTTGCACGAACAAAAGTAAAACATAAGAAGGGAAATCGTCAACTGGGAAAAAATGTTATCAAATATCTCTGATAATGGTATGATATTCAATATATAATGGCAGCTAAAATAAGTGTGTAAAACCAAATGCCATTTCCCAATAGAGAAATCATTTAAAAAACTGAACAATTCTCAAAAAAATTGCAAACTATAACTATATGAAAGAATGAACCACATTATTAGTGGAAAATGTTTATCATAATAACTGAGGTTTCATATTGTAGTTAGCAAGTTGACAAAGACAATAAAACATAGGAATAGTCAACATTGAAGGAGTGGCAGATATGGTTGTGGATTTTTTCAAAAAATCTGGAAAGCAATTTGGATTTATGCAAAAAAAAAAAAAGAGCAAAATGTCTGAAATTTTGAACCAGAGATTCCACTGCTAGAAGGTAATTGATAAAAAGAAAGGTTTTATACATATATATATATATATATATATATATATATATATCACAATATATTTACATTAACAATTTGAAGGATAATAAAGAGCTGGAAACAGAGTGCATGTTCATCAGTTGGGAAATAGTGAAACAAATTGGGTACATGAACGTACAATATTGCCATTCTATTAGAAAAGAGAAGATTGCTAAATATAGAGAAACACAGAAAGGCTTATATGAACTGATGCAAAGTGAAATAATCAGAGCTAAGAAAATTATATATGCAAACACTACACAGGACAGTATAAGTGGAAAGTACCATTATTCTATCACCATGCTAAAGTATACATAGGGCCTTTCTTCCTATCTATATTGACTTGAGAGTATATAAGCCAACAGTGGGATCCCTGTTTAAAAGAATAGGAAGAGTTTAGTAATTTTATTTTATGATTCCAAATATTTTTTCCAGAATGGTTGGGAAAATTTTTAACCCCAGTAGCATTGTATTAATGTGCTTTCTTCTTACAACTACTCCAACATTGATGATTTATCTTTTTTATCATCTTTCTGTAATTGCTGGATGTGAATTTAAAACATCACTTATTTTTCTTTGCATTTCTTTTATTAGTGATTTTGAGGTGTCTTTTATATAGTTTCTGAGAGTTAGCAGTACTTCTTTTGAAAATGATTCATATCATTCCACCACTAATCCACTAGGGAATTGCTTATCTATTCTGTGTTTTAAATACACACACACATGTATATATATATATATATATATATATATACACACATGTGCATATATCAGTTTTTATTAGCAATATTTGATGCACTTTCTTCCCAGATAAGTTTCCCCTCTTATCTAGTTACGTTAATTTTTTTGCAAGAGTTTGCTATTTTTATGTATTCAAAATTATCTAGTTATTTTTTGTTTTATGATCTCTATCACTTTTAGGTTAAGAATTTATTATTTCACTAACTTTGGCAATAAGAGTTGATAAAGAGATTAAAGGAATTAGAATAGGTAATGAGGAAACCAAATTATCACTTTTTGCTGATGATATAATGATATACTTAGAGAACCCCAGAGATTCTACTAAAAAGCTATTAGAAATAATCCACACCTTTAGCAAAATTTCAGGATACAAATTGAACATACATAAGTCATCAGCATTCTTATATATCACTAACAAACTCGAACAATCAGCGTTACAAAGAGAAATTACATTTAAAGTAACTAACGATAGTATAAAATATTTAGGAATCTATCTGCCAAGGGAAAATAAGAAATTATATGAGCAATACTACAAAACACTTTCCACACAAATTAAGTCTAATCTAACCAACTGGAAAAATATTAAATGTTCTTGGATAGGGTGAGCAAATATAATAAAGATGACATTACTATCTAAACTAATCTATTTATTTAGCGCTATACCAATCAGACTCCCAAAAAAACTATTTTAATGACTTAGAAAAAATAACAACAAAGTTCATATGGAAAAACAAAAGGTCAAGAATTTCAAAGGAATTAATGAAAAAAAAAATCAAATGAAGGTGGCCTAGCTGTACCAGATCTAAAATTATATTATACTGCAGCAGTTACCAAAACCATTTGGTATTGGCTAAGAAATAGACTAGTTGATCACTGGAATAGGTTAGGTTCAAAGAACAATAACTTTAATAATCTAGTGTTTGACAAACCCAAAGATCACGGTTTTTGGGATAAGAACTCACTGTTTGACAAAAATTGCTGGAAAAATTGGAAATTATTATGGCAGAAACTAGGCATTGATCCATACTTAACACCACACATCAAGATAAGGTCAAAATGGGTTCATGACCTAGGTATAAAAAATGAGATTATATCTATTTATTTAGTGCTATAGCAATCAGACTCCCAAGAAAATATTTTAAGGATTTAGAAAAAAAATAACAACAAAATTCATATGAAAGAACAAAAGGTCGAGAATCTCAAGGGAATTAATGAAAAAAAATCAAATGAAAGTGGCCTAGCTATACCTGATCTAAAACTATACTATACTTTGCAGTGACCAAAACTATTTGGTATTGGCTAAGAAATAGATTAGCTGATCAGTGGAATAGGTTAAGTTCATATGACAAAATAGTCAACTATAACAATCTAGTGTTTGACAAACCCAAAGATCCTTACTTTTGGGATAAGAATTCATTTGACATAAAATGCTGGGAAAACTGGAAATTAGTATGGCAGAAATTATGCATGGACTCACACTTAACACCATATACCAAGATAAGATCAAAATGGGTCCATGATTTAGGAATAAAGAACGAGATTATAAATAAATTAGAGGAACATAGGATAGTTTACTTCTCAGACTTGTGGAGGAGGAAGAAATTTGTGACCAAAAATGAACTAGAGATCATTATTAATCACAAAATAGAAAATTTTGATTATATCAAATTAAAAAGCCTTTGTCCAAAGAAAACTAATGCAAACAAGATTAGAAGGGAAGCAAAAAACTGGGAAAACCTTTTTTACAGTTAAAGGTTCTGATAAAGGCCTCATTTCCAAAATATAGAGAGAATTGACTAATTTATAAAAAATCAAGCCATTCTCCAATTGATAAATGGTCAAAGGATACAAACAGACAATTTTCAGATGATGAAATTGAAACTATTTCCATTCATATGAAAGAGTGTTCCAAATCACTATTGATCAGAGAAATGGAAATTAAACTCTGAGATACCACTACACACCTGTCAAATTGGCTAAGATGACAGGAAAAAATAATGATGAATGTTGGAGGGGATGTGGGAAAACTGGGACCCTGTTGCATTGTTGGTGGAGTTTTGAACAAATCCAACCATTCGGGAGAGCAATCTGGAATTGTGCCCCAAAAGTTATCAAACTGTGCATACCCTTTGAGCCAGCAGTGCTACTACTGGGCTTATACCCCAAAGAGATACTAAAGAAGGGAAAGGGACCTGTATGTGCCAAAATGTTTGTGGCAGCCCCGTTTGTAGTTTCTAGAAACTGGAAAATGATTGGATGCCCATCAATTGGAGAATGGTTGGGTAAATTGTGGTATATGAATGGAATATTATTGTTCTGTAAGAAATAACCAGCAGGATGAATACAGAGAGGCTTGGAGAGACTTACATGAAGTGATGGTAAGTGAAATGAGCAGAACCAGATCATTATATACTTCAGCAACGATACTGTATAAGGATGTTTTCTGATGGAAGTGGATTAATTTGACAAAATGAAGATCTAACCCAGTTTCAATTGCTCAATGATGGACAGAAGCAGCTACACCCAGCGAAAGAACTCTGGGAGATGACTATGAACTACTACATAGAATTCCCAATCCCTCTACCTTTGTCCACCTGCATTTTTGATTCACAGGCTAATGGTACACTATTTCAAAATCTGATTCTTTTTGAACAGCAGAATAACTGTTTGGACATGTATACTAATATTGTATTTAATTTATACTGAACATATTTAACATGTATTGGTCAACCTGCCATCTAGGGGAGGGGGTTGGGGGAAAGGAGGGGAAAATTGGAACAAAAGGTTTGGCAATTGTCAATGTTGTAAAATCACCCATGCATATAACTTATAAGTAAAAAGCTATAATAAATTTAAAAAAAGAATTCATTATTTCCCTTAGTTGTAAAAAGCACCATCTTCTAGTATCCTTTGTTTTTTTGTAATCTTTTTATATTTACTTTTTGCATATATTTAAAACTTACTGTAGCATGTAGTATAAGATGTTATTCTAAATCTTTTTTTTTCTGCAGTACTCCATTTTCAATTTTTCTAAAAGCGCTTATAAACAAGGACACCATTCTCAAGTAAGTTACAGTTTGAGTTTTGTCAAATACTGAGCTGCTAAAGTCTATTATCTCTTGTCTAGTCTGATTTATTTTTTTAAATCAGTACCAAATAGCTTGGATTATTGCTTTTCAGTATAATTTGACATTAGGAAATGCTTTATATTCTTGATTCTTTTTTTTTCTCATTATTCCCCTTGAAATTCTAGATCTTTGGTTCTCAAAAATGAACTTTTGTTATTTAAATTCAAATAAAAGTATCCCCTTGGTAGTTTGATTGGAATAATACGAAATCTGTGAATTAATTCGAATAGCACTGACTTTTTTTTTTAATATTTCTACAGCCAAAACACAAGTAATGAATATCCCTTTTAATTATTTCCCTTCCTCTCATTCACTAAAGAATGTTTAGTTTAAAGGAAGTAATTTGTGACCAAAGAAGAACTAGAGATCATTGTTGATCGCAAAATAGATAATTTTGATTATATTAAGTTAAAAAGTTTTGTACAAACAAAACTAATGCAGAGAAGATTAGAAGAGAAGCAATAAATTTGGAAAATATTTTTACATTCAAAGATTCTGATAAAGGCCTCATTTCTAAAATATATAGAGAATTGATTCAAATTTATAATAAATCCAGTCATTTTCCAATTGATAAATGGTCAAAGTATATGAACAGACAATTTTCAGATGAAGAAATTGAAACTATTTGTAATCATATGAAAAGGTGCTCCAAATCACTATTGATTAGAGAAATGCAAATTAAGACAACTCTGAGATACCACTGCACACTTCTCAGATTGGTTAAGATGATAGGAAAAGATAATGACAAATGTTGGAGATGTGGGAAAACTGGAACACTGATCATTTTTGGTGGAATTGTGAACAGATCCAACCATTCTGAAGAGCAATTTGGAACTATGCTCAAAATGTTATCAAACTGGGTATACTCTTTGATCCAGCAAGTGTTTCTACTGGAATTATATGCCAAAGAGATCTTAAAGGAGGTAAAGGGATCCACATTTGCAAAAATGTTTGTGGCAGCCCTCTTTGTAGTGACAAGAAACTGGCAACTGAATGGATGCTCATCAATTGGAGAATGGTTGAATAAATTATGCTATATGAATGTTATGAAATATTATTGTTCTGTAAGAAATGAGCAGCAGGATGATTTCAGAGAGGCCTGGAGAGACTTAGATGAACTGATGCTAGATGAAATGAGCAGAACCAGGAGATCATTATACACAGCAACAACAAGACTATACAATGATAATGAGGTGATTCAAACCAATTCTACTTGTTCAGTGATGAAGAGAGGCATGGGAGAGAGAGAGAGAACCAGAGAGAGCCAGAGAGAGAACCATGGGAACTGAGTGTGGACCAAAACATAGCATTTTCACTCTCTCTGTTATATATATATATATATCATTATCTTGCTGCATAAGAAAAATCAGATCAAGAAGGAAGGAAAAAAACTGAGAAAGAAAACAAAATGCAAGCAAACAACAGAGAGAGTTGGATTTAACACATATTTGAACATATTTAACATGCATTAGACTACCTGCCATCTAGCAGAGGTGGGGGGAGAAGGAGGGGAAAATTTGGAACAGAAGATTTTGCAAGGGTCATATGTTTTGTAAATAAAAAGCTTTAATTAAAAAAAGAATGTTTAGTTTTTAAAAAAGAATGTATAGTAACTATATTTTCACAAGAGAACTGTAGATTGGGAGGTTTAGTCACATTTTGGTAGTAATTTTGTATGAAACTTCTATTTCTATTGTTTCATCTTTTTTGTTTCACTATAAAATTGTTGACAATTATTGCATATTTATTACGTATTCTGATACTTTAATGATGTTCTTAACAATCCCAATTATTTTCTAAGTCAACATCAGTCATATCAACAGCAAACATGGGTAATCTTGTTACCTTTTTTGGCCAATTTTAACTTTAACTTTTTCCTTCTTGTCTTACTGTTTGGACAGAGCATCCACATGTAAGGATACCTCAAGTGTAGACAGAGACCACATGTGCTAAGAGGAAAGGGAAGAAGAATAAATGGTAGCATTCCTGAACTGGAACTGCTAGTTTGGGTCCTTACTGGAGGATCAATGACCTCACGGGGGTGATACCTTGACTTTTGAATGAATTGAGTTTAAATGAGGCAGAGCTACACAAAATCAACAGCTTCTCTCTTTTCCTCCAGAGTCAACAGTCCAGTGGCAAGACAAGAATCCAAGACTGAAGACAACTAGCAGCTTTTAAGTCAGGAAAGAAAAGTAAAAGTTTGGTGGGCCAGTGGATTGCAAGAGACTTTGGTGACAAGTGGTATAGCCAGGTGGTATAGTTAAAACTTGGCCTGAAATTAGGAAGAACTTACCTTCCTGAGTTCAAATCTGAACTTAGACATGTACTTTGCTGTGTGACCCTAGACAAATCACTTTCTCTTGCTCACCTTAGTTCCTCAAGTATAAAATGAGCTGAAGAAGGAAATTGCAAACCATTGCAGTATCTCCTCAAAGAATATCCTCAATGGGATTGTGAAAAATGGGATATGATTGAAATGAATGAAAAACTTGTGTCTCACTGACTTATCATATCTTATGAGCTAGACTCTATTTTTTTTTTATTTAATAGCCTTTTATTTACAGGATATATACATGGGTAACTTTACAGCATTAACAATTGCCAAACCTCTTGTTCCAATTTTTCACCTCTTACCCCCCCCCCCTCCCCTAAATGGCAGGATGACCAGTAGATGTTAAATATATTAAAATATAACTTAGATACATAATAAGTATACATGACCAAAACATTATTTTGCTGTACAAAAAGAATCAGACTCTGAATTATTGTACAATTAGCTTGTGAAGGAAATCAAAAATGCAGGTGTGCATAAATATAGAGATTGGGAATTCAATGTAATGGTTTTTAGTCATCTCCCAGAGTTCTTTTTCTGGGTATAGCTAGTTCAGTTCATTACTGCTCCATTAGAAATGATTTGGTTGATCTCGTTGCTGAGGATGGCCTGATCCATCAGAACTGGTCATCATCTAGTATTGTTGTTGAAGTATATAATGATCTCCTGGTCCTGAGCTAGGCTCTATTTTGAAAACAGTAGGGAAATAAGTATGTGTGACTACAGTCATGTTTCAGTGCTATTGTTCACTTTATTTCTTTTTTATATATAACATGAAAAAGGAAACATTTTCCTCTCATGTGGAAAACCCAAATACTCCAGCACAAAAACTAATGAAAACAAAATTAAATCGACTTTTTTTTAAATAGAAAAGTGAAAGACCAAATATAAAAAATTAAAGTTAAAAAAATCTTTACATTTCATTATTTTATGTTCTTAATGTCAACAGAGGCAATTTTTTAAAAAAAGTTATTTGAACCACAAAAGTACTTTTTTCTGTAAAAAGTGTTTTTCCTACCCAAAGAGGGTCAAAGTGTTTTGAAAATAATCCCTTCCCCCAGCTCATTGCAAATAATAATGTTCAGCTTTCTTTGCAACTTGAGTCACAGAGAGGAAAAAGAAATCATATCTTATAGAGGAAACACTTTTAGAAAGTGTTTGGAATTTTTAAAACTGTTGGACATGAATGAGATCTGATATCATTCTGTTTGAAGACTGCTTCATCCAAATCCAACTCTTTGCCATTAATTTTCACATCCATGCATCCATTGTAAAAGATATTCACCGGTGTAGCATTGACAGGAACATCTGTACAAAAAAAATATTGGACTTGTAATATTCTATTAAATTTCCAGATTAGTAAAAACATTCTAACTTTCCATTTCCAAATCACTTGCTTAACCTCAAGGAAAAATCAGCAATTCGGCATAAAATATATTTATTAATTACATTTATAAACATTATCTTCTCCATCCATATATATCAGAATAATCTGACAAATTCAAAGTAGAAAATGCAACACATGTTTCTCTGGGACTTTTTTCCTAGCTAATTAAATTCTATAGAAGTAGAGTAGTCAAACAATGAAATACTTTCTTTACTTTGAAAAACAAAATGTGGAAGCTTTTTAAAATATCTGGAAATCACTGTTCTTATACTTGGTTAGGGTTGGAGAAGGAAAACAGATTTGCCAAGTTCCTTGAAGCTATATTTTCTTGCTGATCAAATATACATTAAAAATTTGGTTGCTAATCTATCATATTCTTAAAGATAAGCAGTTGTTTTATTCTGCAATTAGTCTTAGGACTAATTTAAAGAGTTTTTTCTCAATCTTCTCCCCTTTTTTTTTCAGTTTCATCAATAAATTATGTATTTAAATGATATTCATGGCTCCCTCAGAGTTCACTTATTCTTTTTAAATACTCTCCAACGACTTTCTCTTTTGACGCACTATGTCATTATCACAGTGAGAATATCTTTTGTTTCTCTTCACATTTTTCACCTTCTTCATATTCTGTTTCTGAAATGAACTTATCTGTACCTACAAAGCGTACTGCCAAGTATAATGTAGCTAACATCCAGTTCTGATTCTCTATACATGAGGATCTTGTAATAATAATAAGACTGAAACATGTGTGAGTAGTTCTGATGCTGGTTTAGCAGAGTGGGCAATTTAGTGTTTTTTCTGCAATAGAAGGCCAAAGGTTATGTTTAAAAATTCAAAGCAATTCTAAAATTAATAATCTCAAGTTTAAATATCAATAACAGAATTATTACTTTTATTTATCTTAACATTTAAATTATTACTGTTTATTTTATTATATTTGTATAATTATAATTCATTAACATATAAATAATTTAATAATATAATTTCTATTATATTTTAATAACAATATATAATATTTTATAAATTTAAAAATTGTAATAATTTTATTATAATAATTTATAATAAACTTATAATAAAAATAAACTTATAATTTATTATAATTATAATATCGAATTTAGTCTCCTGACTCAATCCAATTATTTTTTCAAAGCATTATGTTATAACAACTAACTTTTCATTATACCACTAGCCTATAAATCAACTCATATAACAAGTTTACCTTTTTCTCCTCTACTTTTTAATATCTCTTGTTTTGTGCTTTTTTTAGGTGTCATTATTTGTTGGCTTTCTAATTTTAAAAAAATAAATTTTTCTTTCTTTTTCTATTTTTAAAAAATACACTCAGGATTAAATTTTCTCCCCTGAGGAGTGCTTTAGCTACATTCCTAAAATTTAGGTATATTGTTTCATTATTATAATTTTGTTTTACAAAATTTTTAATTGTTTCTGTGATTCAGTGGAATCTATGGCCCACTTGTTATTCAGTATTTTGCTGTTAAGTCTCTCTTTGGATTAAAAATTATAACCAATTACAAATATTCTACCTCTCTAAAAGTCTTCATTATATTAAATGAAATAGTTTCATTTAATCATCTACACATAAACGAAATATACTTCCTACTACAAAATGTATGATCTAAAATTTATATCTTTTTCCAAAAAGAAAAAAGTTTATTATAGAATAATTCATTAATTAACTTGCAAAATATTAATATTAATTTACATCTAAACAAAGTACATCATATATGTGAAAACAAAAAAATTCTTTTTTTTCAATTAATCAAATACTGTGAAACATGCTTATTTTTCATGAGATTATGGACACTAAAATAACCAGACTGATTTTGTCTTTTTTAATTGATCCTATTTATTGTTAATTTATTTTGTTCTATTAAATAAGCCATAATTCTTTGTTTCTGAGCTTAATTCAGAAATTTCACTGGCCTGTAATGAGTTTAAAAGTCTAGTTCCCTTGTTATTCACTTCCCCATTCTTCAGTCAAGGAAATCTGTTACCTTTGAAGCAGACAAATAAACACCAGCAAATCTGCCCTACTGTCTTTACACCAAAAAGCTAATTCTTCAGGGATGTCTGGTTTGTTATCCAAAATAGTCTGGTTTGCTATCTCAGTCCTTATAGATGTAATTGGTATCAATCTACATTTCTTAGTCATAGCAAGAAAGGATGGAGTTGTTAGACTCCACTCTCAATTTCCATCCAAATATATTTTCTTCTGTCTATAATGCTAGCCTTCCTATTTTTTGTATTCCTCAAAACTATAAAAGAGAGTTGTTTCCCTCATTTTGAGTTTTAATTTTGCTGGAGAAATTGAGATCATATTTACTAGTAAATTTTTGCTTTACTAATAAATTGATCATGCTTGAAACTCCATGCCTTAGTCTACCTTAATTTTAAAATTTATAATGAGTATCAGGTCAACCTCCCCAAAAAAGTTATCAAATATTAGTTTACATCTAAAGAAAATGAATCATACCTACAAAAAGGAAAAAAAATGAAAGTTCTTTTTATATAGCTTAATTGAAATTGTTTTGTCATTAGTCTCCATGAAATCATGAAACAAATACACTGAAAAATCTACCAGTTGCATATTGATAGCAAGGTAAGATAAAGGTATAATAGAATTTTGCCTTTTCTCATCCTTACAGCTCTCTGCTACAACAATATATTGAAAATAATATCAAATTTTACCAAAATTTCACATAAATAAATCCAACCTTATTTAAGTATTGTGTGGATATGATGAAAAGATTAAATCTGGCAAGAGCATGATTAGATGAATTTGTAATTCATTAAGTGTCCAAAAAAAACCCACAAAAAAGTAGGGCTAAACTATTTGAGATATTTAAAATATAAAATTTATAATTTTACATTGATACAGCAAAATTTGAAGAATTGTAACATGACAAGGGGAAATGGACTTTTTTCATGTGACTCCATTGAGTAGAAATAATATTAATGGATCAAAGAGAGAAAGATTTGACATAAGGAAAAACTTCCTTAAGTTGAAACCTCTTCAAAATAAAATGAGTTTCCTCTAGAGGTAGTGAGCTCCCCATTAACAGGAGACTTCAAATAAAAGTTGTATATATTTATATTTGTGTGGAGAAGGCAAACTTATATATAAGCTTACTTTTGACCTTAAGGACAGGGCCTTTGTCATTCAATTAGAATGACTGACATGAATGAATGAATGACAAAACCATCTAATCATATTATCAACTAGTTCACATTTCTCAGTCTCATACTTCTAGAGTCCCTGGGACTATAAGATTTTAAAGAGATACCTGGAAGTCCACCCAAATAGGTAGCTATTTTCCCCAACATTGCTTTGTCCAAGATGGCAAGTTTTGTTTTCAGATCTTCATGGTAAATAGTTTCTCCTTGAAAACTGTTTGTCAATTCCAGCAATCCCCTGCTGACTCTGAGTTCCACTTTGGAATTTTCATGGGTACACAATTTCTCAACCTCCATCCGAGATACAATGGTATTTTCAATAGTTACTAGAACATCCTGAGAGGCAAGGTGAACACTTGTAAGCAAATATTAATAATAAATTCATTTAGATTAAATATTTAAAATGTTATTATATTTCTAACAGGGAGATATATGTGTATGAATATATGTGTATATATATATATATATATATGTGTGTGTGTGTGTGTATATATGTGTGTGTGTGTGTGTGTGTGTGTGTGTATGGGTGTGGGTGTGGGTGTGGATGTTTGTGTGTGTATCAGACACCTTAAAGAGAAAATTTCCTCATGACAGTGATAAAATGTGTTAACAACAAAATGCTTTAGAAATCAATCTACAATGATTTCCAAAAACTCAATAAGTCAATAATTTGTATCTACTAGTTCATTGCAACTCAACAAAATGTTCAAGATACATAGGTAGTGATAGACATAAAAATCAAAATATCATAGTCCTGACCTAGAAGGTATTTTAAATACATTGAGGGTTAAGCAAAGGAATAAAATACTAGATTGAATGTTAGAAGGGCAACTAAGAACCCCCCACAAAAAGCTCTAAGAGGGAAGCATCAGTTTTCAGTTGTGAAAATCAAGGAATTCTTCAGACTAGATGTAGTTAGACTTTGCAAGAAAAAAATAAGCATTTCAATAAGCAGAGATTATAATAGTTGTGTTCTAGGTTACATATTTGAGGCTTAAGTGACAATAGAAAAAAGTGAAACTAAAGTCAGAACAAGGGAAAGATACTCTGCTAGTTTCTTTTTTGGCCTCCAAATGAATACTAACTATCTTCAAGATAACATTATTGGCAAAGGCCTGAATATGTGGAATGCTTGCTTAAAAAACCTTTATATTTAGTTATATCTTTAATAACAAACATACATTTTAAAAGCATACTTCTTTTTTGATCCTTTTAAATATTTTTATCCATAATAAAACATATAGACATATATCCTCCTTCTAGTTAACAATACAGAACTTTTAATCAATATTTTTTTTGTTTCAACAGTTACCCTTGAAAAACCTTGTGTTCCAAAATTTTATCCTTCCCTTCCCCCACCCTCTCCCCAAAGACAATAAATAATTCTATATATGTTAAACATGTACAGTTCTTATATGTGTGTGTGTGTGTTTGTGTGTGTATTTCCACAATTATCATGCTGCATAAGAAAAATCAGAACAAAAGACCATTGGAATTAGCCTGAATTATCTCATTATTCAAAAGAATTGATCATCCTATAATCTTATTGCTAGTTCATTGCAATTTTTTTTGCCTGAATTGTATTTTTTTTGCCTGAAATTGTATTTTGCCTGAAAATTGTCTGTTCATATCCTTTGACCACTTATCAATGTATTCTTATAAATTTGACTCAATTTTCCTTAGGCCTTTATTAGAATCCTTGGATGTAAAGAATTTTTTCTTTCTGCTTCCCTTCTAATCTTGTCTATATTGATTTTGTTTGTACAAAACCTTTTCAATTTAATATAATCAAAATTACCCATTTTGTATTTCATTCTGTTTTTTTTCAATTCTTCTTTGACTTTCCTTCTTCACAGATCTGAGAGATAGACTATCTTTTGTTCTTCTAATTTACTTATCATATCACTCTTTATGTCTAAATCATGAACCCACTTTGAATCTTATCTTGGTATGTTAGAAGTTGATCAATATAAAGGCATGGTTCTTACAAACCAGTGGTTCTATGCTAGAATAAATATCTAATTTTTTCAATTTAAAATTCATTTCCAATACCAAATCATAATTAGTAGTCTATGTCACTGGTTCTTTGAGGAAATATTTTTAAGAAAATTAGTCAATGTGAAACATATTTTGGCACAAGGAGACATTGGCTTATATTTTATGTGTATAGATCTCACATATACAGAAAAATGATAAGACAAAGACATATTAAAAAGTTGTAATTAATATTAGAAATAACATGGGAAAGATATGCATTTGCCCTTGTTCAAATATAAAAACTGCTTTAAGTTTGTTGAGTGTATATAAATAATTTGTGAAAGAAAAATATAGTCTGAATATATTTATCAGTTTTGTTCAAAGAAATAAAGGATCTTTAGTAAATGGATAAAGTTGTTATTGCTTCATCACAATCCTTTTCTTTTTAGCAATACACATTTTTCTTTCTAAGGCTTTCTAATTTGCAGTACTTTCTGAAAGCTTTTAAAAAACATTTTGAACATCTCCTAAGTCAATTTCTCCATGAACATCTACTTTAACATGCCTTCTGCTGTAAGTATCTACTATGCACAAAGCTCAGAGTGAAATGTTAGAGAGGCAGTCTGATATGATTTTAATCTCTACATAACCCAAACATCCTTCCACTGAAACTGCTAGCAAGTGGCCAAAGAATTGTTTTAATTATCTCTTTTTCTCATCCTCTTCCCTTACCTCATGAGATGTAAAAGTATCAAAATCCGGATAGTAAGAAGGAAAGAGAAGGAAAAAACTTCATAAAACTAAATAGGCAGGCTTGGAATCATTAGGAAGAAGTTAAATAGATTAATTTTATTCTCAGTCTAGTGTTTCAAAGAAACTGCATAGAGCACCATGACAAATGTTGGTCCAGGAAATTGTTGAGTATTTAATCTTGGATATTTAAGCAAAAAATTCCAGTTTCATTCCTATTCTCTCTAGACCCTGATACCTTGCACTAGTCTACCTTTCAGAATTACTCAGATAAAATGGAGGCTAATTTATCCACCTAAATATGTCAGTTGAATATCAGTTCATATTTTTATATCTCAGGCAAATGATAACATAAAAATGGAGACATTATATATTTTTAAAATCAATTCATCTTTTAAACAGAACAAGCTATACATAAGACATAAGTACATGAATTAACAAGTCCAAAAAACTACAATTGCTTTACTTCTTCCTTTTCCTCCCCCGAAATTCCCTCTTAAAGCATAAAAACCAGGTTATCATAACATTGAGGCCAGAATGCCTCTTATAGTTTAGCAATGGCAAGTCTAAGTAAAATTAATTAATAAACCAAATAGATGCCTGTGACTGTGCTGAGTCTTAGAGATATGAAGACAAAAATGAAATTGCTTGTTTTCACACTGTTTACATTCTATCAGGAAAGGCAACATGTGAAAAGAATATACAAAATATAAACAAAATAAACACAAGGTAATTTTGTCAGGCAATATTGTGTAGTGGATTAAGAAGTAATCCATTTCTTATAATTAAGATTATTATAATAATCATATAATAATTCTAAGAATTATTGAATCATGAAATTAGAATCATGAATTCTAATTTATGATCATGAATCATGAAAAAACAAGTTTATGTTTTTCCTTTGACACATGACAACTGAGTAACTGTACACAAGTCCCTTAAACTCTTAGGGTTCCCCAACAACTTTATGAGGCAGTTTCTTATACCAATGAAATCCCAGCGTTGATTCATTCCCCCCCCCCAAAAAAAATGCTGTTTAGGTTCCTGTGTTTGATTCCCCATTTCTATCTGGGAATAAGAGGATCCTGGATGCTAATTTTTCAATGGAACAGAATGTTAGTCTCTTGAGTATCTTATGGCCAGAAGAGAAGATGATGTATTTACATCCCCACCAGCTTGCTATTACATTTTAATAGGAAATGACAAAAATATGACTCCACTCACTCTATCTCTATTAAGTCTCCCTCCTGATCACACAGCATTTCAAGTTTCATAATTTAAATGGACAGAAATAAGGTAGATGTGGAGAATCAATCTGTATAAGGCCAAATTTCTAGTTTATGGCTTGCTTTAATAGAGTGGAACCAGATCTTCATTCCAAATGTCTTCCCTGTGAATACTTCTTGAAGCTTAAGCACTCATTATAGTCCCTTGGAAATAAGAAATAAGTAATAAGTAATTATGATAAGTATGCTATTAATGACCAGTAGGAAGCATTTGTGTATTTGAGTTAAGTATTGCTAAAGAGATAAGAATGGCTGCTTTGATTAAATTTCCTTTGCCCTCCCAGTGTTTTGATGAAGCATAGTTTATGTTTGTTTTTTTGCTTATTTGTTTTTTTATTTTTTTAATTATAGCTTTTTATTTACAAAACATATGCATAGGTAATTTTTTCAACATTGACTCTTGCAAAATCTTCTGTTCCAATTTTTCCCCTTCTTCCCCCTACCTCCTCCCCTAGATGGAAGGTAGTCCAATACATGTTAAATATGTTAAAGTATATGATAAATCCAATATGTGTATACATATTTATACAGTTATCTTGTTGCACAAGAAAAATCGGATCTCAAAAGATAAAAACCTGAGAAGGAAAACAAAAATGCAAGCAAACAATAACAGAAAGAGTGGAACAGCACTGTTTATTTAGAATAAAATTACCTGGAATTCTGAGGAGCTGGAGTCTACCAAGGACAATGCAAGAGGAACCGTATCCCCGGATACCAAGGCAAACATGACACCAGTGCCTGCAGATGGCCGGATGGCCAAGGTCACATTTATCTGCCAGCCTTCAGCACTGACCACATTATCTGATCCAAAGGAAGCAAAAGGAGAGAAAGAGAGAGAGAAAGAGACAGACAGACAGACAGACAGAGGGAGAGAGAGAGAGAGAGAGAGAGAGAGAGAGAGAGAGAGAGAGAAACAGGCATGAAGACATTATTGAGACATTTTCCAAAAAATTAAATGACTTGGAAATTGAATAAAAGTATGTTTGTTACCCTAAACCTGTTTTACTCCCATCTTTGTATAACTTTGTATAAGTGAAAGAGTTTGCTTTTAACAAATCTAGTGATCAAAAGATTCCTGAGTTCCCCCAAAGGAAAACAATTAGAAAAACCCAAAGTGCAAAAATACAAAGCAAGTCTGATATTTTAGTTTATTTTTAGTTCTTTTTTTGTTGTGGTGGTTGTTTTTCACTTCCAACAATAGCATTAGCTTTTCTTTACTGACTTTTAATAGCTAAATGCTTTGCACACCGATTATGATGCAAGAGATTCTGACCCATTTTATAGGCTGCTGTCAGGAAAAAGTTGTTTACTATTCCATATTTCTTTTTTTCTGATTAAGAATAAAATAAAGCTGTGGTTTCTGAGCCTTCCAGGGGAAAGAACAAAGCGAGGTATGATGGTGGAATATAGGATATGGAGGGGTGACAATAACTTAATAGAGAAATGTTCTAAACGTACTATTCTGTTTTATAATTAGCACAATTTCATGCATCAGAAGCAAAGACAGTCTTCAAGGTGAAATAAATTCAATTCAAGTAGTATTTATTAAACACCAATTCTATTCAAGGCTTTGTGTCAGATACTGAAATTATAGAGAGAAATTAAGATCTTTATTCTCATGAAGCAGAACAGACAACTATATTAAAGTTAACAAAAAGATGAAATATAGACAATGTTGTCAATGAATGATTATAGCAAAAGCATACATTTTTTTTTAAAGCATATAGTCTTCCTTTTTGCCACGGTCATTTTATTAGACCATTTTACTTAATTATTTATGGAGTTATTCTCCATCAGTGAGAAAGGAATGAGGAAGACAAAGGTTGAGTGTTTGTTATTCAAAAAAGTATAAAAATATTTTAAAGAATATGTAAATAAATAAGAAAAGAAATTACATGTAAAGAATATCTTAGAAAGAATTCTGGATTTGGAGTAAGAGAACCAAAGTTCAAATTCTAATGCTGCCTCTTACTGTGTGACCTTAAACAAGTCACTTCTTTTCTCTGTTCTTCAGTTTTGTCACTGAAACTGGGAGGTTTGGAAAAGACCATGGAGTTCTTAAACATTTTTGGCACCATGGAAAAGGCTCTAGGTTCCTCAGAATGATATTTTAGATACATAAAATAAAATATGTAATTATAAAGGAAAGCAATTATGATGAAATAGAAGTAATTTTCCCCTCGCTCCAAAATATATAACCACAAATTCATTGGGAGAGGGCTCATGGACTCCATATCAAGAGCCATAGGATTAAACAATTACTAAGACACTTTTCAATTCTATATCTTATGATCCTATCACTCTGTATATGAATAAAATTTTCCTCCTTAAATATTAGTACTTCAAAAAAAATCTCAGACTTCATTAGTGTGAATCCTAAGCCTTCTTTTACCTTAGTAGATGATTTCATGAGTTTTTGGACCAAAAATCTTTATTATTTGGTGGCATCTTTTAATGATACCTCTCCATCTTGCATTCCATTAACATAATCTCAGATAACAACCCAAGTTTGCTTCTACACCATTGTAAATCATTAGATTAAGACTAAGTATTTTTAAACTTCAAAAAAGTTACTTCATAAATAGTTCTCTAATCTCAAAGTAGGAATATACTAGAATTCTGCTACAAAGCTGATCTATTAACTAGGAATTTTTAAATATAAATATAAGAATATATGATTATAGTTTTTAGGTGATTTGGTATCAGTTATTAAAAGAAGGTAAATTACAAAGATATATGTAGCATCAATAATAGAGCTTTAAATGCACAAAGTTCTCTAACTCTTTAACTCAAGAAAGAGAATAACTTACTATAGTCAATGTCAAATTGGGCAACTCCAGAACCAGGATAGTAGGAACCTTTTTCCACAGAGGCCAAACAATGTTTATTTTGTTTTTCTTGAATAATTTCTTTTACTTCTGAAGCTCCTTGATTCATCAAGTTCCATCCACGAATACATCCATCTAGGCGAGGGTTAATCTACATAAAAGTTGGCACAATGAGTTAATTTTTCAACACTTCTAAGGTGAACAAAGTAAGCAAAATACTAACAAAGATGATGATGTTTTAAAATGTCCACAACTAGTGATATCTTTATGAAACATATTCCTCTTTCCCTGATGGATTCAGAAAGGATTATACATTGGCTGAACTGAAACTGGTTTCAATTCATGGAGCTTTTAAAAAGCTAAATCTTAAGATGAAGTCAACAAAGTTCTAGAGTTGGAAACAGTTTAGATAGGATACAACAGTAGGTTAGGATGTAATTTGGTTGAAGGAATGGATTTTTTTTCTTTCACACCCCCCTCCCCCACAATCTGCAAGAACAATGTAGCTATTCTCCCAGACATCTATCCATATATTGTAAAGTCAAATTAAGAGAGTTTAAAGCATATTGATAAAAAGACACATATTTCTGACATACAAATACATAAATTACAAATACAAAAAATCACTCAAGATAGTTCCAAATCTAAGAAAACAATAAGAAAGGACTAATTTGCTGGACTATTTATCATAGGATTCAGAGGCAGCTTTATTGATTATAAATGCAGCACTTTTTCACAAAATAGTAATGACTCTCCTTAGAAAACTGCAGTTTATATTAGCTCAAATTAAAATGTCTACAAATAAAGAAAATGTTCATTCTCCCCTCCTAGTTCTGATCTTGATTTTTCCAAACTTCAAAACCACCCGTCAGTTGCTAGGTCTCATTCATTCGTTTTCACCAGTGCCTGGAGCCTTCTTGCCCTGATATATAAAAATACACTTAGGGCCTTCTCACCCATCCATATCAATCTGCCAGGCCAGCCAGCCCTTTCTCCTGGAGATCAATTTTCTCTAGAGCCTTCCTCCCATTCTATACAGTTCATCTAACTTCCACACTTTGTCTTTTTTCTAGGTTTTAGTTCCATTTTGCATGATGTCTTTCTCCATTATAATGAAAACTCTTTGAAGGCATAACTGTCTTTTTCCTTGTATTTGTATCTTCAGTACTTAGCGCTGTATCTGCATATAATACTAGTGAGCATTAATAAATTAATGCTTGTATTATTTCTTCCTAAACTATGTTTTAAAGACATATTATGATACTGATTTTTCTGCAAGTATTTCATAAACTATTATTGCTGATATTTAAATACTTTTGAAACAATTAAAGGACTAAAAGTATCTGAGAGGTAAGAGGTACTAAATGTTATGATGTTGAATTATTACCAGTTTTATAAGACCATTTTCCATCATCCGAGGTAATCCCGCGAAGTATACTTTAGTTTCCAAAAAACCATTGTTAGATTTGAAAAGACGTCCAGGGCTGTTTATATTCATAACTGCTTCTTTGGCTATTTTAACACTTATGCTATTTTCTAATTCTTCAACAGACACCTAGAATCAAACATTTTGAAATGTTGGGTTTAATAAATTAAATTACTCTAAGGGCAGACAACAAAACAAGTTAAAGCAATAGCATTTGATCACAAATCCAAAGCAATGAGTAAAAAGATAGATTAAAAACACCAGTCTGCATAGAATATATTTTAAAATCCCAGTGTCCTACAAAGTATGGTATAAACAAAATGAAACAGATTATATTGCAGAATGGGTAAATTATATTTTTAGTTATTGTTTACATATGTCTTTGGGGCTTTTGAAGGAATAGGACAATTATAAATTATAAAATACTTATAAGTGAATTAAGAATAAAATTTTAAAGCAAGTAAAGGAGAATTGGCACTTCAAAAGCCCTATTACATAGAATATATGTAATATGCACATATAAAAATACATAAATATGTATATATGTGCTGCTTTTTTTCACTTCTAGGAAATTCAAGTTATAACAACAAAAAAATCTGAAAGCTAATTATCTTTAAAATGATTTTGTTTTTAATTAGGTTTCTTTCGATTATTTTTGATAACAAGATATTAAACATTTGTCCAATTAGTGACTTAAGAATAAAATTTTAGAGTAAAGCAGAATTGACATTCAAAAGTCCTGCCTATTATACAGAATATATATTTACATATGTGTATAATACATATTTTTCCATTTCCAGGAAATCTAAAGAAATTCAAATTACAACATATCAAAAACCTGAAAGCTAATTTTCTTTATAAGGATTTCATTTTTAATTAGGTTCTTTCAAATATTTTTAAACTTTTGTTCAAAAGTTGCTTTTCTATCAAGAAAATTGAGGAAAAATTATCTATGCAAATTAATTACAAGGAATTTATTATTGTTTCATGTAAAAATTATATAATTAATATCAAAACCTTTCTTATATTGTAAGTAAAGTGGCTGATTTTTATGTATGCTATTTTAATGATCACCTCTTATTCTACATCACAAAATTATTCCAAATAATTGATTTTAAATTGAATTTCTTTCATTTAAAATGCTTTTGTGAACTTTAAAATATATATCAAGTTTCTTGATTAAAGCATACTCTGTAACATAATTAATATTAATGTTTTTAAATTAATTCATGAACTACTCTTTTGGAGTACATATATAAAATGATTGTTTTATTTGATATATCTTTCTATCCCAAAGAAGTTCTTATGAAACATTCTATACCATAATTTACTAAGCTGCCAAATTCATAAATCAGTAATATATTACAATATAATACTAGTCAAAAAATTTGAAAGACACTACGAATCAAAAGTTATGTATAAATTACTAAAAAGCTTAATGTAAACAAAATGGGTGCAAACACATTCAGAATCTATCATACTTAAAAGTTTCTGAACTACTTCTTGCCATGTGCTTTTTAACACTCAATCTATTAGAAAATAGTATTTAACCCCAGAAACAGATTCCTCTAAAAGTGGAAAATATCATTTCATTTTCACAGGATGACAGTAGCAGGAAGTATAAGAAAAAATACAGTATTGTATATTATTCCACATCATTCAGTATTATGTCCCTGATAAGGGCCAAGTCTTGAGAGATTGTAATAAATATCTTCTATAATCTTGATTTCACAGATTTAGAGAGAAACTCTGAATACTTCTAACATTCTTTACCATCACTTTTCCTTTCAAACCTGAGTATAATTATCTGTAATATGGGGCTAATAATATATGTACTGCATTTGTCAATATGTTTTATAACAATTTGCAACCCTTTAAGTGCTATAGAAAGGTAAGTTAGTATTATCTCCTGATTCTTGACCCAAACTTTTCCTATTAATTCAATTCCACAAGCATTTATTATGTGTCTACTATGTGCAAAGTGCTATTCTAGGTTCTATGACATCATTCCTTAAAATTAGATAGTATTCTGTAATATAAATAATTGAGATATCCAGTGTGGTGAAAGCTAGATTAATTGGAACAATAGATCAACTGATATGAATTAGTACAAAAATCTGATTAAATAAATAGTTATATATAGGAGGTCTATTATGTCTTATTTATTTATTTATTAAGGTCAGTATTTGCATTTATAACATAAGATAAACTTGAATTAACATCAATGCTGATATTTAATAAATTTACATTTACTGTTGCTCCTCGTGAACTAAACTATCCATAGAGTTTCCTGGCTAAAATACTAGAGTAGTTTGCCATTTCCTTCTTCAGAAGTTCATTTAGTTTCTACTAAGATCAATCATCACTGAATTTTATAGGAGCAGACTAAAAGTTTACAGGCAAAATGTGAGATTGGTAATCTTAAAACTTACAATGTTCCATACACCATCATTAATAATTTTGCCACCACTTGTGACTTTAGTCCCATGTTCATTTTTGAACTGAATTTCAATCCTCCCATCACGAAGGGCAAGCAGGAACCATGCTGAGTGATCAAGGGATTCTGCATAGAGTATAACACCTTCTGAGTCATAGGTCCTAAAATCAAATTCAGCTGAAAATCTATAGCAAAATGAGAGATATTATTCAACATGTGAAATTTTGGAAGGTTTAATAACTCTTAATGACACTGTCAAAGATTCTCTGGTTCAAAAGAGCAACTAATTATCTGGTTCTTTTGAATTAATCAAATAGTCAGAAGTAGGTCTTTAGGTAGATTCTCTTTTGATATATCTCGTCACATACAAATTATTTTGATTGCTTTCTTGATTACAGATGCATTTCCAAATCAACAAATGCCTAATAAAGCTTTTGTCTTGCTTTTATCTCTGTATCTATAGAACCCCACTTCTTCCAACTTTCAGCTTTTGCAAATCTCATTTGAAATATGAGGATTTTTAAAGGTAATTTGTCTAACTTGCATTGCTTGCAATCATCTAGTTTAAAAAGACAAAAACAAAAACCCAGCAACTTCTGAAGTTCATTAAAGTTTAAATATTCATTTACTCATCATTTTAATAGATTTTGACAAGAAACAGCATTGAAATAATAAAACATTTAAAAGGGAAAAAAATAAATGCCTACTACAATGTCTGTCATATCAATCAATATTGATTGAGTAAGCATTTACTATGCTCCAGGTACTGAAAGAGCTTTAGGGAAAAACCATATAATTCTGGATGATGAATACAAGAGGCCTCAAAGAAGTGGTCAGACAAGCAGGAACAACTCCTATTCACGAAGTTTACATTCCAATGGCAGAGTACATATAAATACATATAAAGTATATATAAAATTACATACAGAATAAATATAAGATGAATAAACATGAGTGTCATTACAAAGTATATATACATACATACATGCAGATAGATAGATAGTTCTGGAGTGTGGATGTTAGCAATGAAGATTAAGTTGTATGTTAAACAAAAAGAGGGAATTTGTGAAGTGGTAATAAGGAGGAAGTGTATTTAATGCATATAATATGGCCAGTACAAATCCAGATGGAGCAATGAGCATGAGGAATAAAGAGAAATTCAATTTGACTGGGTCACAGAATGCAGGAAGGAGAGAGAATTATGTCTAATAAGTCTAGAAAGATAGGTTAGGGACAACTTGTGTACAACTTTAAAACCTTAACAAAGGACTTTTGTTTTGTCCTAGAGACAAAAGGAAGCCACTGAATTTAATTAATAAAAAAATCACAGGATCAGATCTCAGCTTAAAGAAAATTTCTTTGGCAGAAGCATATAAAATGAATTGGAATGAAAAGACATTTGAAGCAATTAAAAGACTATCAGAATAATCTGTGCAAGAAATGATGGGGATCCAAATCAAGATGGTAACTGTGCAAATAGAGACAGCAGGTCATATAGGAAAGATGTTGTAAAGAAAGAAACACCAAAATTTTCCAATTAATTGAAGATGTAAGACTGGAAGGATGATGGTACCTTCAACATAAATAGGAGAGTTTAGAAAAGAGAAGGGTGTAAGGGGAAAGATAATGAGTTTAGTTTTAGACATGTTGAGTTTAAGATGTCCCCTAAATGTCCCCTGGACACACAATTTGAAATGTGCAATAGAAAATTGGTGATGTGGGATTAAAAGGGAGATACTGGGCCTAAATATATAGATGTGGGAGTCATCTGCATAGAGATAATTCTAACTCTTTAGAGTTTATGAGGTCACCAAAAAGAAGCAAGGAGAGAAGAACAAGGAGAAATCCACATAATTCTGGATGATGAATCAGTAGAAAAGATCTCAAAGGAGTGGTCATACAAGTAGGAAGCAAACCAAAAGAGAGTAGTATCATGAAAGCAGAGAGGAAAGAGTATCCAGGAGGTTGGGGTGGTCAACAATATTAAATGTAACAGATAGGTTGAGTTCTAGGACTGAAAAAAAAAAACTCCATTGAATTAAGCAATTAAGAGATCATTGGTAACTTAGCAGAAAGCAATTTCAATTGAATGATGAGGTCAGAAGCCACATCACATTACATTTCTGTGATAATAATCTTTAATTTAGGTCTTCTTTGTAGTGTCTTATTTGTATATCTTAGAATCAGCAAACATCCACGACATTGCATTTCTCCATTGTCCTCTGAACGATGGTCACTTTTAATTCTTGGAAAACCATAATGATCCATAACTTTAAAATATAAAACAATATCAGTAAAATATTGTTGGTATTTAAATGAGGCCTTTATTTAAAAAAGATATTTGGAGTTGTGTCTTCCATATAAAATAATACAACTGTTCTAAAGTCAGAGAAAGAATGAAAACATATTTCTTTCCATAATTCTTTGGTAAGATGCTTATAACTGTGTAAAGGTTATGCTAACCATACACTAAAAGATTTTTAAGGACTTGATAATGATAAGGGCTTAAATCAGGAAAGAACTTAAGCATCATGTGGCCTTTTTGGACAGTTTCATTTTCTCTGAAATATGATCCAAGATTAAGAAATAATTCTCAATATGTATTTGTATTTAAGGGACCCATGCTAATCTTGCAAATTTCTCTACTCTAATGGCACTATAGAATCAAGGTCTAAAAGCTTTTCTGGAGACATTCTCTGGCTTTGTTTCCTTATTCTACAGTATAATAAGATGATGGTATTCCTTTAGGGAATTCTGGTCACTAAAGAGAGATATTCTAAGGCCCCTGTGATTCTTTTGTTATTAACTCTGATACATTCTTACCATAAAAATGACATTCTTGAAGAGGACAGCCACAACTCCGTGAAAAAGTATACCCACTGACCCCAAAAGCAGTCATTAAGGGCCCACCATAAAGACATTCCAATGATATTTCTGAAGCAGAAAAAACCTGAACACATTATTAAGAGCATTGAAGTAAGAAGAAAGATGTTGCTACTTGGTATACTTTTCAACATTAAAACCATGCAGAAATAGTTTCTTTTGTGTTCCCCCCCACCCCAGACAATTGGGGTTAAGTGACTTGCTCAGGCTCACACAGTTAAGAAGTGTTAAGTATCTGAGGCCAGGTTTGAAATCAGGTTCTCCTGCCTTCAGGGGTGGTGCTCTACCTACTGCTCCACCTAGTTGCCCAAAAATAGTCGTTGTGTGTGTGTTTTTTTTTTTTTTAAGTTCAAAAGTGTCCAGCTTTGCAAGTGGCAAGTAGTAAAGTGAACAGCTAACCACATGTATTATCACCTAGTTTATTACAATAACCTTCCAAATGTCCTCCTTGCCTTGAGTCTCTAATTATTCCAATTCATGCCTGACTTAGCAGCCAAGGTGATTTTTCCTAAAGTATCCATGTGATCCTGTTATTCCCCAGCTCAAATAACTCCCTATTACTTTCAAGATCAAAGAGTTCTTTTTTTAATGTATAAGACTCTTCACAACCAAGCCTTTCCTAACCTTTCTAGTCTTCTTTCTCTCATGATCCACTGACATTGACTTACTTGCATATTACTTACCTCATCTCTGTGTCTGTGACTGACTATCCCTTACATCTGGAAGCCCTATTGCCCCCTAGATTCTTTGGCTTCTTGCTATTAATTTAGCTCTAATCTAACCTTCTGTCAGAGGCCTTCTCAGATCACCTTCATATATTTCATATATTTTTGTCTGTAATTAGATGATGATGATAGCTAGCATTTATATATTATCTCCTATTTGTCAAGTCCTGCCCTATGTACTTTATATAGTTCCTTATAACAACCCTGGCAGATAGATGCTATTATCTCCATTTTACAATTGAAGAAACCAAGGCAAAGAAAGATTAAATTAGTTGACCAGTGTCACACAGCTGATAGGTGTCTGAAGTAGGATTTAAATTCATGTCTTTCCTATCTCAAGCCTATCCTAAGTATCCACTGTACCACCTAGCTGTTTACAAAAAAAGAAGCCTGTCTTAAGCACCTATTATGTGCTAGGCATTGTGCTAAGCATTTTACAAATATTTTCTCTTAATTCTCACAAAGTCCTGAAAGATAGATGCTGTTATCCTCATTTTACAATTGAGGAAACAGGGGCAGACTGAGGTTAACTGACTCACCCAGGATTAGTAATGATTTGGGGTCAAATTTGAATTCAGAGCTTCCTGACACTAGGTTAGTGTTCTAGTCTCTACATATTTACATATTGTCTCTCCCATTATCAGATATTCAAAGTCCAGCACTTCATCCTCTGTGCCTCATAGCTGTTCTTTCTGAACAATATTCTTCCATTGTGACCACCTTAAAATAATTCACATCACCTTACTACTAGGGTGTGATGAAGAATGATACTTTAGGGTGGCAATGCAAACTGCTTTTAAAATTTTCCTAGGTGGGGCAACTAGGTGGTGAAGTGGATAGAGCACCAGCCCTGAAGTCTGGAGGACCTGACTTCAAATCTGGCCTCAGACACTTAACACTTCCTAGCTGTATGACCCTGGGCAAGTCACTTAACTCCAGGTGGCTTAGTAAAAAGAAAAATTCCCAGGTAAATATACATTCATGCAGTCTGAAAAGACTGGAAGAAGAAGGCAAGCAGATGGTTAAAGAAACTATGAGGAAGACTTGGACAAAGTTATCTTAAAGATCATAACTAGTTTGTGGATTTTTAATGATTTGAATGCATCACAGAATTGATTTAATATCCCTTCTACAAGATTTTTTTAAATTGATTTTGTAATTCATGCAAGTCAATGTTTCTCCATCCAACATTCTCTTCTTCCTTCCTTGTTCATTAAGCTCTAGAAATAAATAGCTGAAACAGCTGCTCACCTGGTGATTTCTGGCAAACGAAACCTTAAGTACAAAACAGGGATCCCAACAAACTGTTCTGCCAGATAGAGTAATTCATAATTTTTTTCAAGGTTCAGAGGAAGACACAATGGAACAGTCTAGAAAAAACACAAAGAAAAAAGCATATGTTAGAATCCCCATAGATATGTAATGTGGTACAGCTTTGTTTTGGTCTACAGTGGGCTTTTTTCGGGGAGAGAAAGGCAAGTATATCCTGTGTAATATACTTATATAAGCTGAGATTCCTCTTGGGAGTCATAAAATAATAACATTCTTACCCATGTATGTCTCATTATCCATCATATTTACTATCTTACATCCCATACTTTTGTAATTTAGTAGTTGTAATACATGTAATTAAATATTTCTCAATAATTGTGATTTCTAATTTAGCCAGATATATTTCCTTTCCATTTTTCAATTCCCTAGACAACCTACTTTCAGCATTTCTTCCCACACTGTTGCTAATGCTTTAACTCCAGGGAATATCCATTATAGTATACTATTTCAAGATAATTTTTATTTAAAACACATTTTTCATTTGAATATCTTGAAGAGTTTTAAAAGTCAGTCATCTCACAATAGTCAATAACTATACTAATATAGTAATTGATAATAAGTCCAAAGACTCCAGCTTCTTGGATAAGAGTTCTTGGATAAGAACTTACTATTTGACAAAAATTGTGGGAAAATTAGAAAATATTATGGCAGAAACTAGGCAATGGACCTACACCTAACATCTTATACCAAAAAAAGGTTGAAATGACTTCATGATTTAAACATAAGGAGTAATATGTATGCTTATGGTAATAAGCAAATTAGGAGAACAAGGGATAGGCTACCTCTCAGATCTGTGGAGAAGAAAGGAGTTTATAGCCAAAGAAGAACTAGAAAACATTATAAAATACAAAATGGATAATTTTGATTATATTAAATTAAAAAGATTTTATACAACAAAACCAATGCAGTAAAATGAAGCAAAAAACTCGGGGAAATGTTCTGGTCCACAGTGGGCTTTTTTTGGGGAGAGAAAGGCAAGTATATCCTGTATAATATACTTCCAAAGATATAATATCTATCCAAAGATTCTGATAAAAGCCTCGTTCCTAAAATATATAGAGAGAATTGACTCAAATTTATAAGAATACAAGTCATTCTCCAATTGAGCAGTAATCAAAAGATATAAAAAATTTTAAAAGAAATCAAAGCCATTTTAGTCATATGAAAAAATTCTCTAAATAACTATTGATTAGAGAAATGCAAATTAAGACAACTCTGAAGTACCACTTCACACCTTTCAGATTGGCTAAAATAACAAGAAAAGATATGATAAATGTTGGAGGAGATTTGGGGGGGAAATGGAACACTAATGCATTGTTGGTGGAGTTATGAACTGATCCAACTATTCTGGAAAGTAATTTGGAACTACACCCAAAGGGCTATCAACAATGCATATTCCTTGGTCCAGCAATGTCTCTACTAATTCTGTTAAAGAAATCATAAAAAAGGGAAAAGGACCTACATGTGCAAAATGTTTGTGGCAGCCCTTTTTTGTAGTGGCAAGGAACTAGAAACTGAGTGCATGGCCATCAGTTGGGGAATGGCTGAATAAGTTATGGTATATGAATGTTTTGGAATATTACTTAACATGACCTGATGCTAAGTGAAATGAGCAAAACCAAGGGAACATTGGTGATTATGTGATGATCAGCTCTAATGGACTTGGCTCTTTTCAACAGTGAGTTGATTCAGGCCAATTTCAATAGAATTTGTGATGGAGGGAGAGCCATCCACATCCAGAGAAAGCATTATGGGGACTGAATGTAAATTACAACATACTATTTTCACCTTTGTTGTTGAAGTTTGCTTATTATTTTTTTCTTTCTCATTTTTTATTCTTTTTTGATCTGATTTTTCTTGTGCAGCGTAATAAATGTGTTTAGAACATGTTTAGAAGAATTGCATATGTTAATATTGGATTACTTGTTGTTAGAGGAGGGGGATGTTTGGAAAGAAGAGAAAAATTTATAACATAAGGTTTTGTAAGAGTGAATGATGAAAACTATCTTTGTATTTATTTTGAAAACAAAAAGCTATTATTAAATTTTTTAAAATCAATTGTTTCACACCATTTCAGCAAAATAGAAAAAAATATTTTAAGAAGTAGAAAGGAAACATGGTGAGCAAAGCATCAAGACCACCCTGGAATGAATATGTTATTTCATAATATCTCTCACATCACACAGTAGAGCAGACTCATCTCTGAAACTTATTTTGAACTCAACGACCCTTATCTTCCTGCATCACAAGAGAGCAGAAAAAGTTCTCCATCTTGTGGAGCAATGCTTTAAAAAATAATTTTATTTGGTGTAATTAAAGGAGTTATAACTTTTTTCTTACTGGTACTTTTTAATGTCATCAGATTAGCAGAAGCACACACAGTATTTGGTTTTAAGATTCCAAACAAATACATTTGAGTTGTATTTTACAAAATTCTCAATATCAAGAGAGAACATTAGATGACTAATACACTCATTGTCACCTGAAGTGGTTAAGAAAATTAAAAATTATTGAAATATTTTGTTAGGGAGCAGCTAGGTGGAGCAGTGGATAGAGCACCAGCCCTGAAGTCAGGAGGACCTGACTTCAAATCTGGTCTCAGACACTTAACACTTCCTAGCTGTGTGACCCTGAACAAGTCACAACCCCAATTGCCCAGAAAGAAAAAAGAAATATTTTGTTAGCTATTTGAGTCAATATAAATTTACTTTGCTTATATTTGTATAAAAATGCTTAAGTTTATCTCCACTTTATTCCATATCTATATTTTCATAGTTATTTGAACTATTTTTTCCTCTAAAAGACTATGAGCTCATTGATAACAAAACTTTTCTCCATAACCTTGGCTCTTAGCACAGTGCCTGAAACATGAAAGACACTAACAAATACTGACTAAAAAAATACGAAATTTAGTAAAGAACAGACAAGTGATACCTGGGGCAGCTAGCTGTTATAATGGATAAGTCTCCAGCCCTGAAGTCAGAAGGACTTGAGTTCACATCTGGCCTCAGACACTATGTACTTCCTAGATGTGTGACCCTGGGCAAGTCACTTAACCCCAAATGCCTCAGAAAAAAACTGTCATACCATTATATGATTGCAGCACTCATTGTTCTTACTTGAAATAGGTAGGAATATGCCAATGATATAATGCATATTATCTTCTTGAATCAAGCAAGTCATATAATAATCAAAAACCCATTTTTGAGAACAAATGCAAGTTTTACATTAGTAAAAATAAAATTTGGAGGCCAAGACTTATAATTTCATACACATAGGGGATTTCTTATATATAAACACTTTTTCACTGACACAGATCTACAACTCATCTGCAACTTTACCATCTTGGAAATTTGCTTACAAGACATAAGAAGATTAAATCACTGCCAACTGTCACACAATTAATTAGTATGTTGCAGTTCAGGATTTGAACCCAGATAAATGATACAATAGGAAATAATCTCAGGACTGGAGACAGAAAGAAATGAGTTCAATTCCCAACTCAGACAATTAACAGCAATTGGACTAGGTCACCTAATTGCAGTTTGCCTCAGTTTTTTGATCTATAAAATGGGGTAATAACACATATCTTCGAAGGTTGTTATGAAATTAAATAAGATAATAATTGTAAACTATTTGGTCTACACCCTGGCACATCATCTCCATCAACATCATTTTTAAAAATTGTTTTAAAATAAACTTCTACATAGTTTATTTAGTTTTAATCTGTTTGTCATAGACTGGCTATATACTTGCCCATGTGCAAATGCATATAAAATAATAATATATTCATAATCCTATTCATAATAGTAATAAGCACTATAAAATTCTTGTACTATAGTCAATTTGATTTAAGATATGATGTATTCTGTCTCAAGGTATTTGCTAATAAAAAAAGTACAATATCTTGGTTGGTTAGGTTAGCCTTTCACTTGGTTTGTGTTTCCAAATGGAAAAATCTGAAGAACTGTATTTTTAAGTATAAATTCTTAGAGGATGAGCATTGAAATTTATGTGTATACATATATATATATATATATATATATATATGCTATTCTCTAAACATATCTTGTATATATACACATGCATACAGATATATTTTTGTATACATGTTTATTATTAAAGCCCTCCCCTGGTGACCTATGATAGTATGAAGATGACCCTGGGTTTTCAAATGCTTTACTAATAGAGTGAGAGGTCAAGTAATAATAAAAATAGTCATAGCTAATATTTAGATAGTGCTTAGCATATGCTAAGAGCTTTATAACTATTATCTCATTTTTTTCATCATTTTTTAAGGCTGACCCTCTAGCCATTATCCCATGCTAACTCTCTAGGTAAAAGTGTTTGAGGTTTTTGGGGACCAAATCTGGGGCAGTTAGGAGGTACAGTGAATAAAGTTTAAGCCTGGAATCAGCAAGGCCCTGTTCATATCCCACTTCAAATAAGCAGCAATAGCTATGTGACTCGGGTCAATTAACCTCTGCTTGCCTCAGTTTCCTCATCTGTAAAGTGAAGAATCTATCTCCCAGGGTTGCTGTGATGATTAAATAAAGTAATATTGTAAAACACATAGTAGTTGCTATATAAATGCTAGTCATTATTTAATTGGGTTATAGAACTCCCAGTGAGGAACCTCCTTCTACTACTATGGATCAACAATTGCTCTGCAACTTAGAGAGTTACCTGACTTCCCAGGGACATCTGGTCTTTTCAGAGGATGACAGATTATAGTATTATGGATTTTAGAGCAGAATGAGGTCTTAGAAATCATCCAGTCCAACCCCCAGATCCCACACCAGAGTACCAGGAAGGAAAGGTGATTAGGTTACAATTATACAGGTAGTGCCATAGCCTGCATTCAAATCCTGATCCTTTGATTCTTAAATCCAGCACTCTTTCCACTTTCCCAATTCAGGTCTTCCTGTTTCTCAAGCTAGCTATCTACTTATTATGTTATGCTGCCTGAAGGTAATATGTGGGCATAAAAATGATAACATATTAAATATTCTAATAAATATGCTAAATATCTGGGTACTAATTTTTAGAATGATAAGCTTTGTCTTCTATATAAAGAATTTTCAGTATACTATCAAATTTCATCTTGAGTGTGAAGGAAATAGACGTAATTTTAACTAAAATATGTGTTAATCTACAGATCTTGTTATGTCTCTAAACACGTTATTGGTTTTTTTTTTTAGTAAAGGAAAAATTGTACCCACACACAATCTACTACAAAACATAAAACTCCTAAATCTCAAGTCTCATTAACTAAAAGCAAGAATAGAATACATGAATCAGTACATTCTTTAACCTAACCCTAGCTTTAACCACCAAAGATTGTTTCCACTTGAAGTTGAACATTTTTCATATATCTGGTAGATCTCAAACTGTGGAATCACAGAGTCTGAATTTTGTTTCAGATTCAGATAAAGAATATTGGTCATTGGAAAATGCTTTTATTGAAGTCTCTTCAAGAATGCTTTTTTTGTCACACAAGAAATAAAGAACTTTAAATCTTTCTGGTTCCTATAGTGATTTTGTAGGGGCTATGCTCCTGCTTGATCAGTACCTTTCTGATTCTCTACCATTGCATACCTTTGAATAAACTCTTATGTTGAAGGGCCTTAGGGTCAACTTACATAAAATAGGCCATGACTAAAGGTAAATTTTGTTACCCAGCAGTTTTAATGGAAATACTATCACCTTCATAACTTGTCTCTATTGTTCCAGAAGGAAACAAACATTTGTTAAGTAAGAAACTGTTAAGTTCCAGGAACTATATTAAGCACTATACCAATATTATCTCATTTGATCCTCACAACAACACTGGGCAGTAGGTGCTATTATTATCCCCATTTTATACCAAAAGAAACCAAGACAGATAATGGTTACATGACTTGGCCAGGGTCACACAGTAAATATCTAAATCCAGGTCTACATTCACATTTTCCTGACTCTAGGACCTGGCACTGTAACTACTAGACCACCTAGTACAGGAAGAATGTCTAAGAAGAAGTTTGACCACTTCATTAAAAGGACAATAGATACACCAAGATAAAATCAAAATGGGTTCATGATTTAGGCATAAAGAATGAGATTATAAATAATTTAGTAGAACATAGAATAGTTTATCTCTCAGACTTATGGAGGAGGAAGGAATTTGTGACCAAAGAACTAGATATCGTTACTAATCACAAAATAGAAAATTTTTGATTATATCAAGTTAAAAAGCTTTTGTACAAACAAAACTAATGCAGACAAGATTAGAAGGGAAGCAATAAACTGGGAAAACATTTTTATACTTAAAGCTTCTGATAAAGGCCTCATTTCCAAAGTATATAGAGAATTGACTAATTTATAAGAAATCAATCCATTCTCCAATTGATAAATGCTCAATTTTCAGATAATGAAATTGAAACTATTTCTACTCATATGAAAGAGTGTTCCAAATCATTATTGATCAGAGAAATGCAAATTAAGATAACTCTGAGACACCACTATACACCTGTCAGATTGGCTAAAATGACAGGAAAAGACAATGACAATTGACAATTGTTGGAGGGGATGAAGGAAACCTGGGACACTGATGCGTTGTTAGTGGAGCTGTGAACAAATCCAACCATTCTGGAGAACAATTTGGAACTATGTTCAAAAAGTTATCAAACTGTGCATACCCTTTGATCCAGCAGTATTACTACTGGGATTATATCCCAAAGAGATATTAAAGAAGTGAAAGGGACCTATATGTGCTAAAATGTTTGTGGCAGCCCTTTTCACAGTGGATAGAAACTGGTAATTGAATGGATGACCATCAATTAGAGAATGGCTGAGTAAATTATGATATATGAATGTTATGGGATATTATTGTTCTGTAAGAAATGACCAGCAGGATAAATACAGAGAGTCTTGGAGAGACTTACATGAACTGATGCTCAATGAAATGAGCAGAAACAGATCATTATGCACTTCAACAACAATACAATATGAGGATCAATTCTGATTCCTTTTTTTTTTTTTTAAAGAGGATCCAATTCAAATCCAATTGATCAGTGAAGAATAGAACCAACTATACCCAGCAAAAGAACACTGGGAAATGATGTGGACTGCTTGCATTTTTGTTTTTCTTCCCAGGTTATTTTTACCTTTTTAAATTCAATTTTTCTTGTACAACAAGAGAACTGTATAAATATGTATACATATATTGTATTTTAAATATACTTTAACATGTATGAGACTGCCTACCATCTGGGGAGGGAGTGGAGGGAAGGAAGGGAAAAGTTGGAGCAGAAGTGATTGCAAGAATCAATGTTGAAAAATTACTCATGCATTTGTTCTGTCAATAAAAAACTTTAATAAAAAAAAGAATAAAAGTGCTCCCCCTCCTTTCAACAAAAGGAGGACAATAAAAATGGGCAGAATTTAGCATTTGGAGATTTTTACCTCACAATTCTTCTGATCTTGAGTAAGCCTGAATCCTTTCTTCCCATCACAATAGCAAGAATATCCTCCAGGATGATTGACACAAAGTTGAGCACATATATTTTCTGCACATTCATCTACATCTGTAGGGAAACAGAGCACATACTTGAGAACTCAATGTTCAGTTCAAGGTTTTAGCACTGAAAAAAACAGATAATATTTCTCCAATGAAACAAATGCCTTACTCAGATCCTAGTTGTAGGGGTGTAAAATAAAAATTTTAAATGTTTGGCTCTGGAAATTGGAATGATTTATAACAATATATTTCATTCTTGCTTATTAATTTCTTTATTTTTCTTCTCTTCAGATTCTTTTTTTGTTTACGTTTGGGTGTGTATAAACTTTTTATATATTTGATTTAATTATTTAATATTTTCCCCAGTTACATTTAAAACATTTTTTTAATTTGTTTTTTAAATTTTTGAGTTCTAGGTTCTCTCCCTTATCCCCATCCACAATTAAGAAACCACATGGGAAGTTATGCAAAACATTTCCATAAAAGTCAAGTTATAAAAGAAAACACTCCCACCCTAATGAAAAAAACCATCATGAAAATTTAAGTTAAGAAAGAGAGAGAAAATAAGAATGCTTCATTTTGTATTCAGACACAATCAGTTCCTTCTCTGGGTACGGATAGGACTTTTCATCATAAGTCTTTCAGAGTAATCATGGATGACTGTACTACTAAGAATAGCAAAGTCATTTACAGTTGGTCATCCAAGAACATTGCTGTGACTTATCCATTTATATAGTATATTTCACTTTGAATTCATGGAGGACTTTCAGGTTTGTTTTTTTTTTTTTGTCTGAAAGCATCGTGCTCATTATTTCTCATAAAACAATAATATTCTATCACAAAGACAAACCACAATATATTGAGCCATTACCCAACTGATGGCCATCAATCTCCCCTCAAATTCCAATTTTTTTGCCTTGAAGAGAGAGAGCTGCTATGAATATTTTTTGTACACATAAATCATCTTCCTTTTTTTAAAATCTCTTCTGGTATTTATGCCTAGTTAAGTGATGTTTTTAGGTCAAAGGATATACAAGAATTTATAGCCTTTCAGGCACAGATCATATCTTTTGATCATTTAACAACTAGAGCACAGTTCTTATTTTTTATAAATTTGACTCAGCTCCCTCTATGTTTGAAAAATGAAGTCTTATCCAAGAAACTTGCTTTGAAATTATTTTTTACTGATCACAAAATAGAAAATTTCGACTATACCAAACTGAAAAGTGTTTGTACAAACAAAACTAATGCAGACAAGATTAGAAGGGAAGCAATAAACTGAGAAAATATTTTTACAGTCAAAGGTTCTGATAAAGGCCTCATTTCCAAAATATATAGAGAATTGACTCTAATTTATAAAAAATCAAGCCATTCTCCAACTGATAAATGGCCAAAGGATATGAACAGACAATTCTCAGAGGAAGAAATTGAAACTATTTCTAGTCATATGAAAAGATGCTCCAAGTCATTATTAATCAGAGAAATACAAATTAAGACAACTCTGAGATACCATTACACACTTGTCAGATTGGCTAGAATGACAGGGAAAGATAATGCGGAATGTTGGAAGGGATGTGGGAAAACAGGGACACTAATATATTGTTGGTAGAACTGTGAATACATCCAACCATTCTGGAGAGCAATTTGGAACTATGCTCAAAAAATTATCAAACTGTGCATACCCTTTGATCCAGCAGTGTTTCTACTAGGCTTATATCCCAAAGAGATTATAAAGAAGGGAAAGGGACCGGAATGAGTGCATGAATGTTTGTGGCAGCCCTATTTGTAGTGGCCAGAAACTGGAAACTGAGTGGATGCCCATCAGTTGGAGAATGGCTGAATAAATTGTGGCATATGAATATTATGGAATATTATTGTTCTGTAAGAAATGACCAACAGGAAGATTTCAGAAAGGCCTGGATAGACTTACATGAACTGATGCTGAGTGAAACAATCAGGGCCAAGAGATCATTATATACTTCAACAACAATACTATATGATGACCAATTCTGATGGACCTGGCCATTCTCAGCAATGAGATGAACCAAATCATTTCCAATGGAACAGTAATGAACTGAACCAGCTACGCCCAGCGAAAGAACTTTGGGAGATGACTAAGAACCATTACATTGAATTCCCAATCCCCATATTTTTGCCCACCTGCATTTTGGATTTCCTTCACAGGATAATTTTACAATATTTCAGAGTCTGATTCTTTTTGTACAGCAAAATAACGGTTTGGTCATATATACTTATTGTGTATCTAATTTATATTTTAATATATTTAACAGCTACTGGTCATCCTGCCATCTGGGAGGTGGGGGAAAGAGGGGAAAAATTGGAACAAGAGGTTTGGCAATTGTCAATGTTGTAAAGTTACCCATACATATTACCTGTAAATAAAAGGCTATTAAATAAAAAAAAAGAAATTGTTTTTTACAATTAATATTGCTAACTGTATTTTCTCCCATTTATTTTCTCTCTTTTTTTATCCTGTCCTCCTCAAAAGTGTTTTGAGATACTAACTCCTTCCCTCCCCCAATATGTCCTCTCTTTTATCACCCTCCTCCTGTTCCCATATGTAATTCCTAGCCTATTTTCCTGAAGGGTAAGATAGATTTCTATACCCCTATTGAGTATGTATGCCATTTCCTTTTTAATCTATTCTGACAAGAGTAAAATGCATTCACTCAGCCTCTCCTTCATTGTAAAAGCTTTTTCTTGCCTCTTTTTCCATAGCAGATAATTTGCCCCATTCCACTTCTCCCTTTCCCTTTTTCTCAGTATATTCCTTTCTCACCCCTAATTTCATCATTTTTTGAAAAGATATTATCCCTTCTTATTCAACTCACACTTATGCCCTCTATCTGTATATACTTTTTCTAACTTCCATAAAAATAAAATTCTAATGAATAATGAGTAATAAGTATCAATCTCTCATATAGGAATGTAAATAGACAAACTTTATTAAGTCCCTCATGGTATCATTTTCCTGATTATTTCTTTATGCTTCTCCAGAGTTATGTATTTGAAAAATCAATTTTTCCATCTAGCTCTGGTCTTTTCATTACAAATGCTTGAAAGTTTTCAATTTCATTGAATGACCATCTTTGCCTGCTGGGTAGGTGATTCTTGGTTGTAATCCTAGCTCCGCTGCTCTCTGGGATATCATAGTCTAAGCCTTCCAGTCCTTTAATGTAGGAGCTGCTAAATCTTGCATGATCCTGACTGTGGCTCCACTATACTTGAATTGTTTCTTTCTGGATGCTTGAAATATTTTCTCCTTGATCAGGGAGTTCCAGAATTTGGCTATAATATTCCTGGGAATTTTCATTTTGAGATCCCTTTTGGGAGGTAATCAATGGATTCTCTCAATTTCTATTTTACCTTCTGGTTCCAGAATATCCAGACAGTTTTCCTTGATAATTTCTGTAAACATGATGTCCAGGCTTTTTTTTATCATGACTTTCAAGTAGACCAATAATTTTTAAATTATCTCTCCTGGATCTGCTTTTCAGGTCAGCTGTTTTTTCAATGAGGCATTTCACATTTTTTCTATTTTTTTCATATTTTTTGGTTTTGCTTTATTGAATCTTGATTTCTCATAATCATTAGGTTCCATTTGCTCAACTCTATTGTTTAAGTAATTAGTGAGCTTTTGTACCTCTTGTCCCAATTGGCCAATTTTGCTTTTTAAAGGAAGGCATTCTTCTCCTCATTAGCTTTTTGCATTTCTTTTTGCACCACTCTTAATTCTTTTCCTATTTTTTTCTTCTGTCTCTCTCTTACATGATTTTCAAAATTCCTTTCGAGCTCTTCCATGGCATGAACCCAATTCTTGTTTTTCTTGGAGGCTTTGGATATAGGAGCTTTGACTTCATCATCATATTTTGAGTGTGTGTTTTGATCTTCTTTGTCACCATAGTAATTTTCAATGGTCAGAACTTTTTCTATTATCTGTTTATTTTCCTAGCCTATTACTCACCTTTTAATGCTTTATTAAAGTAGGACTATTTCCAAGGTACAAGGTGCAATGTCCCAATCTGTTTTTCAGAAATCCTTCTAGCCCTCTTTTCTGTCCTTTGAGCAGTGTCCCCATGCCACTGTAGCTGTAAGATCTAGTGTGATAAAGCAAGAAAGTCCTGCTTTGCTTAAGCCAGGATTGGGGCAAGGGTCAGGGCTAGAGCTGGGGTTGGTCTGCGCTGTCATGGTAGCAACTGAGGCAAAGAATCTGCTCTTTCAGTAGTCCAAATAAATAAATGAATTAATCTAGGAGGGAAAGACCTTCAGGGTTTCTGATCAAAGCAGAAATGATTGCTATTTACATTCAATCTGGGACAATCAGGACCCCAAACAATGACCAAATAGGGTTTAGTCTAGATCCTATTGGTAGCCAATTAGAATCAGACTGTTTTTGGGTTTAAGGCTTGGTTCTCAAGAAATCAAGCCAGTAAACCCCAAGGGCTCAAAGGTACAAAAAAGAAATAAAGATGCTTTTAAGAGTATAGCACTTACTAGGTGGCTCCTAATTCTGTGTTTGGAAGACAATAATAATACTATTAAAACTATATGTTGTGTATTTTAACGTATTTATCATGTATTGGACTATCTGCCATCTAGGGGAGGGGGCGGGAGGAATGAGGGGAAAATTTGGAACAGAAGGTTTTGCAAAGGTCAATGTTGAGAAATTACCAATGCATATGTTTGGCAAATAAAAAGCTTTAATTTAAAAAAAACTATATGTTCATGGGCTCTATTTAAATCATAATATAAAAAATTATTTTTATGGTAGTATTCATTGATAGTTGAGATAAATTTTAAAACAAAACTATGCTGGTTCATACATCTTGAATTTTTTTTTAAATTGAACATTAGATTTTAAATATAAAACTAATTGCAAAAACACAGAATTTAAAATAAAGTACTTTTTTCCTTTCCTTTCTCATCCTCAGTCTCATTTCTTTCTCCCCTTTACTCCAGGGCTGCAGAGAATAAATACTAATATTGTTTTCAGACAATAAGCATCACAAGTTAATTGATCTCTGAAGCATGAAAACATTAGCTGTGGCCAATAAAATAAAGGAATGCACCTGCATTTCTCTCCTCTGAGACAACCTATAAGCAATCTAGTAAAAGTAAAAGGACCCAGACTTCTTGATCAGTATTTATAAACTAGCTCTCATTCTTCAGAGAAGAATGTATTTATCAGGAAAAGGATCTTTTAAAAGTCAGGCAAGACTTTAGAGCAGAGCACTGTAGCTTTGGGGACCTGGTTATCTAGATATTCCGAGTGTTTTTATTCTCTTGTGTGTGTGTGTGTGTGTGTGTGTGTATACATATATATCTGAAGAGAAATAAAATAAATCAATTGTACTATGTACTGTTGAAAGATATGTCATGTACAAAATGTGTGAAATGCTGTCATCAGATACATCAAGACACTGATATATATAATTTTAAAACAAAAAAACACCTTGCTTGCCTGAAATTCCACAGATACTTTCAAAACATCTATACAATTCATGATAGTATCTATACAATGAGTGTTTCCGTGTTGCTGGTGGGAAGTAGGGTTCAGGTAATCAGTTTCACCTGGTCCCTTCTATATTGTTTCTAAGTTAATTTCCATGATAACCAGGGATAATTATAAGGACTGAAGTTTACACAGTATACTAAAAAGAATCCCCGGGATGATCTAAAAGGGATACAGATTTGTGACCTATAGATATGATAATACCTAAAAAGGAATTTCGCACCACAGTTAAAATAAGAGTTTAAATTGGGGGTTAATGAGCAGTAGCAGAGGGAAAAGAATTCAAAAGACAGACTCAAACATATCAAAGAGTTTTTCTACTTAGCTGATTGCGTACTAGACTAGAGCTTGTATCACTAATGAGTTAAAGATTGATTCTAGACTATTTAGTTAAAGAGGTAATAGACCCTTCCAATTATGAAGAAAAAACCATAAAACAGCTCAAGATAATCTGGTGCCAGTACAGAATAATGCACAAGAGTTACCAAGTAGGGCACTGAAATAGCATTGCCATTTCTGCAGCACTGGAGTTGTGAGTTGTCGCCATCATACATGTACCTTGGCCATAAGTATTCCTTTTGTGTATATAATTTCATGTTTTCTGGGCATTCAAATTTCCTGTGTGAGTCCTCTCCTTAACCAATGGTGTGGCAGACTGTGAAAAAGTGTGCTTTTGTGTCTATGGGTATCTCTTATTGTTTATTTTGATATGATGTTTCATTAAATATTTGGGGAGAAGGGTTGAATGAGTGTATCCTCTTTTTGAACAGGTAAAATTAGAGACACTGATAGGGATTCAGTTATCATGATTTTAAGTAGATACTGATCCACAACAAAATGCCTTGGACTTGGTGTAGGTTTCCGGATACTTACGTGGTAAGGAGACCTGGAATACTACACTATTATAGATCAAATATTACATAGAATTATCCTAATCATTTCACCATGCTATGCTATAGTGTTCTATGTCTATTACTTGAAGTAGGGAATATTGTTTATTAAAAAAAAGATTTTGTTCCAATGACACTCATGACAGGATTAACCTGCATCCTTATTTACTAGGAAAAAATGATTTGCTTAATGATATATATTAGAAACCATTAGAAAAACTATGAATATAACCCACCCCTACAACCTTACCTTCACATTCCATTGATATGGGGTTATATCTGTAGCCTGTGGAACATTCACATTCAAAGTCCCCTGGGGTATTCTTGCACAAAGCTGTCCCACAGACTTTTGATGACAAAGCACATTCATTCACATCTGTAAACAATACCAAATACATACATATTACAACAAAATTCATGCTAGAACATGCCAGTAAATTAAATAAATCAATTTGCATTTATGATATGCCTTTTCCTAGTTCTACCACGAATTTAAGGAACAGAAAAAAACAATGTTTTGAGCTAAAGGTACTAATTTATACCATTAAAAATTACCTAGTTATAATGACCATCCTTCTTTTCTTCCTAGATTTAGCACAAATATGGATAAAACTTTTAGATTACATTCTTACTGACTTTACATAATTAAGGAAAAGGGGAAAAAGTGTTTTTCCCTGCTCCCTTTTCTAAGGAGAAAAAATGTGAAATGTTCTGAAGGAAGAGAACCAAAAAAGTTCCAGATAATGTTTGTTCTCTAAACATAAATTTTCAAATGAAAATTGGTCAATAATAGAAAGCAGTAAAGAAAATAATCATGTGATCCATTTGATATACATGGATGAACACTTTGTTCCAGTTAGCTTATGTTCAATGCTCTGTTGAGTTAGGATATGAACAGATAAAATCAATTATCAGTGAAATTAAGAATACGGCTTTATGTTCTGGGACTTGTAATTTATTCCATACCAATTATCATTTAAACTTTTGTTTTAGAAATTTTAGGATTATTCATTTTATGATGTTATAGATAAGGTAGGAAATTAAATATCAATGACAGCTAGTTCCTGGATAATGAGATATGAAAAAAACAGACAAATGCCCAAGAAATAAAGAGGAAAAGAAAAAAGAATGAGTGAATTTTTCTCATCTGCACCATATGAGGAAAAAAATACAAACCTTAATGTAAAAAAAGATTATATTTTATCTTTTGAAAAAGGTATATTGTTTTAATTTCATCCAGAGCACAGAGAATAAAGAATATAGTTGAAATTCCAGGCCACTACTCTTTCTAAGATATTACAAACAAACTCTAAAAATAATATTCTCCAAGTAACAAAATGAATCAAATTCACTATTTTTCTGGATTAATTAAAAAATATATAAAAACACATAAGTAATACTTTTAGCAGGGTAATCTACTTCTAATGATGTTCCCAAAGGATGTTTAATGAAAATTAAAAGGAATTTTAAAAACAGTAAAGTTCTGGTGTTTATCATACTTTCATTTGATCCATCTATAATTTTATATAATTATACATGCACGACTTTTGTATTAGGCACAATAACTTGGGACAATTGTGTGAATGATCCCAAACAAAATTATTTAAAAATTAATTCTATTTGACTTTGGAAAATAGTCAGAAACATGACGCAATATACTTAAATATGTGTACACTCATATATGTTTATCTCTCTGTTCCCATCCTTGACCTTATTCTGTTTTAGCTCTACCAGTTAGACAATGAAGAAGGGGTTACAAATAATTTACCACAATGGATAATCCATTTATAGATAATCCGAAACTGACCCTATAACCATTATTAGACAGTGAGTCCGTTAATAAGCACATATCATGAACATATTAAGCACACATGAGACAATGTTTTCCTTTGATACATTGTTATTCATCATCTCCCAACCATCAACTGAGGAAATTTCTATTTTCCTTCTCATAGAAAAAGCTTCAGGCACCATGGAGTTCATTGGGATGGAATAAAGAGTTCCATTCCCTGCCAAGAAGCTGCTTCTCTTTCACTGAGGACAGAGAAATCCCTAACTGTCTCTAGCAGAGGAGTTGTTCCATCTCTCAAGAGATATGCATATTCAGATTACTTGTGCTGTGTTCGTGATCAATTTTCCAGTCATTTCCTTGTTTTAGATATTACTAGTCTGCATTCCAACCTCTACCTCCAGTGGAAACTCAAGTTCTCCTCAACTCTTGTTGTAAGAAGAGTCATCTTGTCTTACCTGGACACACATCACTACAGTACTTTGTAGGTATCGCCATATCATATCCCTTTGAAGGCATATGTTTCCCCATTCTCCTCCCTTGCTTTCAAGTTCCATGACTAAGAACAATAATTGCATGAACACTACAATTCCTGGTAAGTATGTTAAGCAAATGTCTCCTTATTCCAATCACTATTCTCTCTTATTCACTATACAAAACAACTCTCTCTGATTAGTACTGCCCAATATGTACTGTCTTTCCCTAATGGAATATAAGCTCTGTAAAGGCAGAGATCATTATGATTATTTGCAGTTGTATTTCCAATAATAGTACATAGTACTAGTACATATTTAAATGCTTACTTAATAAGTGCTTTTTTCATTCACTTATTATTGATTATAATAGTCTGCCATTATAGCTTCAAAGCAATGTTCATAGATACACTAAAGGAAAATGGCTAGCCACAAATAGAACATTGATTTAGAAGGGAATATTCAATACTCTAAACCATTTTAAGATCATTTAAAACAATGATTAAAACTAAATTTACTAAGCAATATATTTACATGCTGCATTATATTGCCTGTTCTAAGAAATAGTTACAGCCTCTCTATAATGGTATTCTGTATTCTGAGATGAAAAGGAAGAAACTGGAAAAAAATTACTTACCTTTGTGGTTAATCTATGAATGTTATTAAAAGAATAAAAAAAATAAAACTTACTATACTTATTTGCTAAATCATTTCTTATAATCAGTTTATTAATAAAAATAAAAGTAAACTAAATGAATTGTTATTAGTTGTGATAGGCAAAGATGAATTCCAGAAAATTAATTTCCTTTTTCTCCCAAATAAAATTCTAAAGGTTCAACAAAAAATGGATTAAAAAGTGGTTAGGCAATTTCCTAAACCAAATAATCCAAGCAGTCTTCTAAGAAAAAATCATGGGTTTGGGGGGAAGGAAGTCATGTGGAAGAGAGGAAGAGAAATAAAATCTACTTCTGAATTTTAAAAAAAGCAAGTAAAAAATAAATGAATAAATAGGGTACATAAAATAGTTAAAGGAACTGGAATTATTTATTTAATCTGGGAATCAAGTCTTCAAGTAGTTACATAAGAACATTATCAAATGATCATAGAATCACAGAATTTTCATAAAATCTATAACCTAATCTATCTTCCCAATTTTATAGATGGGGAAAATGGAGGTCCAAAGAAGTTATGTAACTGGCTCTTTACATAGTAGCAAAGTTGAGAATAGAATGCAGACTCCTCATTTCTAATCAGACAATCAACAAATAATTAATAAGCAACTATCATATGTATCAGGCACTGTGCTGGATACTAGGGATGCAAAACTAAAAATTAAATAGTCCATGCCCTCAAAGAACAGCCACTGCCAACTCTCTTGTAAAAGCAGAACAATGGAAAATTAACTTGGGCTGCATCTCAAATGATTTAGTTCAAACATGAGGGAAAAATTTTTTTTTAAAAGATGGCTATTAAATGAATTGGGTTATTTAGGATGATTATGAATATTTTGTCTAGATAGATCTTTATATAATTGAATGATGTGATAATGTAGTCAGGCTTTTACTCAACAGTAGCCTTTTTCAGGGACATGATGCAAAGACAATGTCAACCTTAATTTTAATTTCATACAGAAAACACCTCTTTATTCCTCATGATCCTTACCTCTACAATCCTTTTTATCAGAAAGCAAATAGTAGCCACTCTCGCAGGAACAGCGGTAGGTTCCAGGTAAATTTGTACAGATTTGACTACAACCTCCCTTTATATAAGAGGGATCTTCACATTCATTGATATCTAAAAGAGAAAGAGGAAAAATATTTTGAAATCCATAACTGTGGGTATGCTTTTTCCTGACCCTTTTAAAGCTTTCTCAAATGGTTAAATCCAGTCATTTTGGGATATATAGTAAACGTACCTTCTTCACACCTTATTCCTTGCCATCCTGGTTTACAAACACAAGTAAACTGGCCTTGGCCATCTAGGCAGCGTTCATAGCCAACTTCATTACAGGGCAGAGGACTGCACTGGTTTGGAATTGCTAAAAGAAATAGAAAACTTTGCAAATTAACCAAAAAAAGTCATAATCTCAAGTAAAAATTATGAAAACCTATAAAAATGTAAGAAATTCTCTCCATCTTTGGAGGGGAAGTTTTCACAGAAAATCTTTTTCATGTTGTGCATTAGACAAATTCTTTATACCCTTTATCAAGCTGGGAGAAACCTTAGTCCAATTTTACCCTCCTTTTACAGAATAGACATAATATATATGATTTTATGCATTTACATATATATATACATATGTATGTATACAAAATATTCACACAACTGAAAAATGATTACATGTGCTTATTATGTAAGCACATTTTTTTTCTGGAAGGGAGGTTATTTTCAACATTTATTTCCTTTTAAAGAAGATTTTCTTCATTCTTATCATCATTGCTCACTTGGTCATTTTTGTTTTCTTCTCCTTCTTCCAATCTTAATACAATATACTATTTTTACTATGATCCACTGAATTAGAATGTTTTTTAAAGGATTAATTGTTTGCTTTAGGGAGGTAATCATTCCAGCACAATTAAAGTTCAGCTAGGAGATTCACCAAGAGCTTCATTCTTCCTGATGAAAGGGTCAACTTCTCAACAAAAACCAAAGAAACCTAAAAGCATAATTATAGTATGTTTTATGCAAACTATATTTGAAGAAGGAAGAGACTATTCAGAATGATATAGTAATTTCATTTATTGTCAACAAATAAACAATAGTTTATTTAAAAATATAAACTGAGGATAAAACTTTGCTAGTTGCTCTTTCTTTCTGAAGCTGACATTTAAACCCAAATATATAAGTATGCCAGGGGCAAAGGGGCAGTTTTTGTATGTTTTTATTTTATATGTCATCAATCCTACTTGGGTTCCATAGAATCAAAAAGCTGAATTCCCCTTTCATTTTCCTTAGTCTTCTAGGTCTTGTCAAAGAAAATTGATCTTAAAATATCTACTTCTAAACTACTAGGTAATGGCAGAACAAATCATTCTCTTTACTTAAGGAATAACAGAAACCAGTTTCAGAGATCCAGAACAAAGGAACACTAATTATAACACAATAAGTGGTGTTCAGGCTCTGATTAAGATTTTCAAGGAGGGAAGCAATAACTCGAGGCAAACCATCTTACATTTTTTAACAACTCTGCTTTTTAGGAAGGCTTTCCTAACATCAAACATAAATTAGTCTCTTTTCAACCTCTACCTATTGTTCCCAGTTCTGCTTTCTGGAGCTAAACACAAAACGTCTAATCTTTTCTCCACATAGTCCTTTAATACCTAAAAATGGCAATCATGTTCTTGAGCCTTCTTTCTCTCTACCCCTTCCCTACACTCTTACTGGATTCCCCAAGTTAAACATACCTACTTCTTTCAAATGATCTTCATTTCACTCTCAACTAATTTTAGCTAACTTTCCATCAGTTGTTCTGCTTGAAACATCATCCTTTCTCATATGGGATAAACCCTTGAATCTCCTCCCCACACTCTGTAATTTCAGCTTCCTTGTCTTCTCTCATTAGATTGTAAGCTCCTTGAGGACAGGAACTATCTTTTCTTATTTGTATCTTCAGCATATTATAGGCATAAATTTTTGTTGAATCTGCTGTGGACACACCGTTAAACATCTTTTTTCTCCTCTGAACACTTACTCTCCTGCTTGCTTTTGTTCTTGATTATGGCACTCAACACAATATTCCAAATAACAACAGAACTATCACTTACCTATTATTGTGTGTATGTGTCTCTCTGTGTGTAACATTAATTAATATATGATTCTTTAAAGGATTGCACAAATAAATAGACTTTATTAATATACAAATAATGTGGGGATTTATTTTTTATTCAATAAGTGATTCATCTTTATGATTTAAAATGTCACTCTATAGGGTAGGCTGAGCCAATATAATAAAAACGACAATTCTGCCTAAAGTAGTATTTATCCAAAATCATGCCATTCAAACTAGCAAAAAAGGCATTTTATAGACTTAGAAGAAATAATAACAAAATTCATCTAGAATAACCAAAGTTCAAGGATATCAACGGAATTGATGAAAAAAATGCAAAAGAAAGCACTCATCATACCAGATCTCAAACTGTATTATAAAACAGTAATTATCAAACAATATGGTACTGGCTAAGAAACAGAAATACTGGAAAAGATTAATTACAAATTACATTATAGTAAATGACCATAGTAATCTAATATATGATAAACCCAAAGATTCAAGCTTTGACACAAAAGCTCCTTATTCGCAAAAAACAACTGCTGGGAAACCTGGAAAATAGAATGGCAGAAACTAGATACAGACTAACATCTCACACTGTATACCAAGATAAGGTTAAAGTGGCACATGATTTACACATAAAGGGTGACACCATAAGCAAATTAAGAAAACATGAAATAGTTTGTCAGATTTATAGATAAGGGAAGAATTAAGGACCAAAGAAGATAAGAGAGAGTATTACAAAGTGTAAAATGGATCATTATAATTATAAAATAATTTAAAATGTGTTGCATAAGCAAAACTAATGCAACCAAAATTATAAGGAAAGCAGAAAAAGGGGGGGTGGAGATATTTGCAACAAATATCAGTGATTAAAACCTTCACTTCTCAAATATATATAGAACTGAGTCAAATTTGTAAGAATACATGTAATTCCCCAATTGATAAATGGCAAAAGAATATGACCAGGCAGTTTTCAAGGAAAAAAAATCAAACCCATCTATAAACTTATTGAAAAAATGTTCTAAATTACTATTGATTAGAGAAATGCAAATTAAAGCAATCCTGGAGTACCACCTCACAATTATTAAATTGGCTAATATGACCAAAAAGGACAGTGTTAGATGTTGGAGAGGATGTGGAAAAATGCATTGCTACTAGTGGAGTTGTGAACTGATCTAACCATTTCAGGAATCAATTTAGAACTATATCCAAAGAGCTATTAAACTGGTCCATATCCCAAAAGTATCCAAAAAAGAGGAAAGGATCTGTATGTACAAAAATAGCTCTTTTGTGGTGACTAAAAATTGGGAATCAAAGGGATGCCCATCAATTGGAAAATGACTAACCAAGCTGATACATGTGAGATATGATTGTAATGAAATGTTTTTGTGCTATAAGAAATGACAAGCAGGATTTTATCATAAAAGCCTGGAAATATTAAAATGAACTAATACATGATGAAGTGAACAGAACCAGAAAAACCTTATATATAGTAACAGCAATACTGTTGTTTTTTTAAATTATAACTTTATATTGACAAAACCCATGCCTGGGTAATTTTTTTTACAACATTACCCTTTGCACTCACTTATGTTCTGACTTTTCTCCTCCCTCCCTTCACCCCCTCTCCCAGATGGCAAGCAGTCATATACATATTGAATATGTTACCGTATAGCCTAGATATAATATATGTGTGCAGAACCGAATAGTTCTCTTGTTGCACAGGAAGAATTGGATTCAGAAGGTAAAAAATAACCTGGGAAGAAAAACAAAAATGCAAACAGTTTACATTCATTTCCCAGTGTTCTTTCTTTGGGTGTAATTGCTTCTGTCCATCATTGGTCAATTGAAACTGAGTTAGATCTCTTTGTCAAAGAAATTCACTTCCATCAGAATACATCCTCATACATTATCGTTATTGAGGCATATCTCCTGGGTCTGCTCATTTCACATAGTTCATGTAAGTCTCTCCAAGTCTCTCTGTATTCATCCTGCTGGTCATTTCTTATAGAACAATAATATTCCATAACATTCATATACCACAATTTACCCAACCATTCTCCAATTAATGGGCATCCATTCCTTTTGCAGTTTCTAGCCACTACAAACAGAGCTGCCATAAACATTTTGCCACATACAGGTCCCTTTCCCTTCTTTAGTATCCTTTTGGGATATAAGCCCAGTAGAAACACTGCTGGATCAAAGGATATAACTTTTTAAGCATAGTTCTAAATTGCTCTCCAGAATGGGTGGATGTATTCACAATTCCACCAACAATGTATCAGTGTCCCTGTTTTCCCACGTCCCCTCCAACATTCCGCATTATCTTTCCCTGTCATTCTAGCCAATCTAACAGGTGTGTAGTAGTATCTCAGGGTTGTCTTAATTTGCATTTTTCTGATTAATAATGACTTGGAGCATATTTTCATATGACTAGAAATAGTTTCAATTTCTTCGTATGAGAATTATCTGTTCATATCCTTTGACCATTTATCAATTGGAGAATGGCTTTATTTCTTATGAATTACAGTCAATTCTCTATATATTTAGGAAATGAGGCCTCTATTAGAACCTTTGACTATAAAAATGTTTTCACAGTTTATTGTTTCCTTTCTAATCTTGGCTGCATCAATTTTGTTCAATTTGATATAATCAAAATTTTCTATTTTGTAATCAATAATGATCTCTAGTTCTTTTTTGGTCATAAATTCCTTCTTCTTCCACAGGTCTGAGAGGTAAACTATCCTATGCTCTTCTAATTTATTTATAGTTTCATTCTTTATGCCTAGGTCATGAACCCATTTTGACATTATTTGGTGTATGGTGTTAAGTGTGGGTCAATGCCTAGTTTCTACCATACTAATTTCCAATTTTCCCAGCATTTTTTGTCAAATAGGGAAGTCTTATCCCAAAAACTGGGGTCTTTGGAATAGCTAACCTATTCCATTGATCAATTAGTCTATTTCTTAGCCAATACCAGATGGTTTTGGTAACTGCTGCTTTATAATATAATTGTAGATCTGGTACAGCTAGGCCACATTCATTTGATTTTTTTTTTTCATTAATTCCCTTGAAATTCTTGACCTTTTGTTTTTCCATATGAACTTTGTTGTTATTTTTTCTAGGTCATTAAAATAGTTTTTTGGGAGTCTGATTGGTATAGCGCTAAATAAATAGATTAATTTAGGTAGTATTGTCATCTTTATTATATTTGCTTGCCCAATTCAAGAGCATTTAATGTTTTTCCAGTTGCTTAGATCAGACTCAATTTTTGTGGAAAGTGTTTTGTAGTTTTGCTCATAAAGTTTCTGATTTTCCCTTGGTAGATAGATTCCTAAATATTTTATACAATCAGTAGCTACTTTAAATGGAATTTCTCTTTGTAACTCTAACTGTTGGGTTTTGTTAGTGATATATAAAAATGTTGATGACTTGTGTGGGTTTATTTTGTATCCTGCAACTTTGCTAAAGATGTGGATTGTTTCTAATAACTTTTTAGTAGAATCTCTGGGGTTCTCTAAGTATACCATCATATCATCAGCAAAGAGTGATAATTTGGTTTCCTCATTGCCTATTCTTATTCCTTTAATCTCTTTCTCAACTCTTATTGTCCAAGTTAGCATTTCTAATACAATATTAAATAGTAATGGTGATAGTGGGCAACCTCGTTTTACTCCTGATCTTATTGGGAATGGTTGCAGTTTGTCCCCATTACATATGATGCTTACTGGTGGTTTTAAATAGATGCTACTGATTATTTTAAGGAAAAGTTCATTTATTCCTATACTCTCAAGTGTGTTTAATAGGAATGGATGTTGGATTTTATCAAATGCTTTTTCTGCATCTATTAAGATGATCATATGTTTTTTGTTAATTTGGTTATTAATATGGCCAATTATGCTGATAGTTTTCCAATATTGAGCCAGCCCTGCATTCATGGTATAAATCCTACTTGATCGTAGTGTTTTATCCTGGGGATGGTTTTCTGTAGTTTTTTTGCCAATATCTTATTTAAGATTTTAGCATCAATATTCATTAGGGAGACTGGTCTATAATTTTCTTTCTCTGTTTTCAACCTACCTGGTTTAGGTATCAGTACCATGTCTGTATCATAAAAGGAATTTGGTAGGACTCCTTCATTCCCTATTTTTTCAAATAGTTTATAAAGCATTGGGGCTAATTGTTGTTGAAATGTTTGGTAGAATTCACATGTAAATCCATCTGGTCCTAGGGATTATTTTTTTAGGGAGTTGATTAATAGCTTGTTCTATTTCTTTTTCTGAAATTGGACTATTTAAGCAATTTACTTCCTCCTCTCTTAAGCTGGGAAGCCTATATTTTTGGAGGTAGTCATCCATTTTGCTTAGGTTATCAAATTTATTGGCATAAAGTTGTGCAAAGTAACTCATTATTTCTTTTATTTCTTCTTCATTGGTGGAAAATTCTCCCTTTTCATTTTTAAGACTACTAATTTGATTTTCCTCTCTCCTTCTTCTAATCAAATTTACCAAAGGTTTATCAATTTTATTGGTTTTTTCATAAAACCAACTCTTAGTTTTATTTATTAGTTCAATAGTTTTTTTTTTACTTTAAATATTATTAATTTCTCCTTTTAATTTTAGAATTTCAAGTTTAGTAATTGATTGGGCATTTTTAAGTTGGTATTTTTCTAGCTTTTTAAGTTGCAAGCCTAATTCATTGATCTTTTCTTTCTCTATTTTATTCAACTAATCCTCTAAGGATATAATATTTCCCCTTATTATTACCGCTTTGGCTGCATCCCGCAAATTTTGGTGTGACGTCTCATTGTTGTCATTATCTTGAGTGAAATTATTGTGTCGATAATTTGTTCTTTCACCCAATTATTCTTTGAGATGAGATTATTTAGTTTCTAATTACTTTTTGGTCTATTTGCCCCTAATTTTTTGTTGAATGCAGTTTTTATTGCATTGTGATCTGAAAAGAAAGCATTTACAATTTCTGCCTTCCTACATTTAATTTTGAGATCTTTATGTCCTAATATATGGTCAATTTTTGTGTAGGTTCTATGAACTGCTGAGAAGAAAGTATACTCCTTTCTGTTACCACTCAGTTTTCTCCAAAGATCTATCACACCTGATTTTTCTAATATTCTATTTACCTCTTTAATTTCTTTCTTATTTGTTTTGTGATTTGATTTATCTAATTCTGACAGTGCAAGATTGAGATCTCCCACTATTATAGTTTTGCTGTCTATTTCTTCTCACAACTCTCTTAACTTCTCCTTTAGGAAGTTAGATGCTATACCACTTGGTGCCTATATGTTTAATACTGATATTAGTTTATTGTCTTTAGTACCCTTTAACAAGATATAGTTTCCTTCCTTATCTCTTTTAATTAGAGTAATTTTTGCTTTTACTTGATCTGAGATAAGGATGGCTACCCCTGCTTTTTTGACTTCACCTGAAGCATAATAGATTCTGCTCCAGCCTTTTACCTTTACTCTGTATGTATCTCCCTGTTTTAAATGTGTTACCTGTAAACAACATATTGTGGGGTTATGACTTTTGATATAGTCTGCTATCTGCCTCCATTTTATGGGAGAGTTCATCCCATTCACATTTACGGTTAAAATTACTAATCCTGTATTTCCTGCCATCCTAATATCTCCAGTTTATGCTTTTCTTTTTCATGCCCTCCTTCCCCCCTTCCCTAGTATTAAACTTATTGGTCCCCCTTGCATTATGCAGCTCTCCCTCTTATGGATCCTTCCCTCCTCCCTTTGAATCCCTTCCCCTTTCTTGTACCCTTCCCTTATTACTCTTTTTCCTTTTCCCTTTTCCTCTCCCACTTTTTAATGAGGTGAGAGAAGATTCTCTGTAAAACAAATATGTTAATTATTTCCTCTTTGAGCCAATTCTGATGAGAATAGGATTCACACAATGTTCCTCCCCCTCTCTAAGTTCCCTCAGATATGATAGGTTTCCTTTGCCTCATCATCACATGTAGTTTCCCTCTTTTTATCTCCCCTTTTCTCTTTTTCTGACACTATCCCTTTTCCATTTCTACTTCCCTTTTTCATGCTATATCAGTAAAATTAAATTATACATGTGCTTTTATGTATATCCACAACAGAAATACAGTTCTCAAGAGTTCCTTTCACCTTTTTCTACTTGTCTTGAGTCCAGTGGTTGGAGATCAAATATTTTGTTTAAGTCTGGTTTTTTCCTTAGAAACAAATGGAATTCCTCTGTTTCATAAATGTTCATCTTCTTCCATGGAAAAAAATGCTCAGTTTGGTTGGGTAGTTTATTCTTGGCTGCATTCCAAGTTCTTTTGCCTTTCAGAATATCAGATTCCAGGCCCTTCGATCCTTTAATGTTGAGGCAGCCAGATCTTGAGTGACCCTTATTGTGGCACCTCGGTATTTCAATTGTTTTTTCCTGGCTGGTTGTAATATTTTTTTCTTTAGTCTGAAAATTCTGAAATTTGGCCACAATATTTTTCAGAATCTTTATTTTAGGGTCTTTTTCAGAAGGTGTTCGATGAATTCTTTCAATGCCTATTTTACCTTCCAGTTCTATTACTTCTGGGCAGTTCTCTTTGATGATTTCCTGTAAAATAGTATCTAGGTTCTTTTTTCATCATAATTTTCAGGTAGTCCAATGATCCTCAGGTTATCTCTCCTACATCTATTTTCCAGGTCTGTTGTTTTTCCAAGTAAATATTTGACATTTTTTCCCCAATCTTTCATTTTTTTGGTTTTGCTTGACTGATTCTTGATGTCTCAATGAACATCAGAATTTTCAGTTCTGATTTTAGTGAGTTATTTTCTTCATTAGCTTTTTTAACTTCTTTTTGTATATGTTCAATTAAGTTTTTAAATGAGATGTTTTGCTCTATGGAGTTTTTTTCCATTTCACTAATTTTTTTTTTTTTTTTTTTTTTTTTTTTTTTTTTTTTTTTTTAGTGAGTTGTTTTCTTTTTCCAGTTCACAATTTCTGTGTCCCTGCACTTCTTGGAAGTTTTTTACCTTTTCCAATTCACATTTCAGGAAGTTGTTGCTCTCTTGCATAACTTCTCTTTCCTTTCCCCATTTTTCTTCTAGTTCTCTTTTAAGGTTTTTATAGTCTCTTCTTGGAGAGTCTTTTGTATTGGGGACCAACAATTGTTTGGAGACTGTCTGCTATTAGTCTCTTCAGGGTTGAAAAGCTGCTCTTTTTCTGTATAGAAACTATCAATCGTCCTTTATATTTTTTTTACTCATTTTTTAAAGCCTGTAGGGTATGCCTTCAGAGCCAGGAGGTTACCAGATTCCTCTGCGGAGTAGTGATAGGTGTACGGATGGGTAGCTGTCCTGCCAGATGGCTACAAAAAGCATCGAGGTACTGGAGTGCTCTGGGAAAGAGTTCCCCACCCAGAAGTAACTCAGTCCTCCAGGGCCAAGCTGGGAAAGTGCCCTGCAAAGAACCACTTCCCCCCACCCCTGCTGTGTGGGATAACGCCTGCTCTGGGGCTAGATGCTGAGCAGTGAGAGTTTCAGTATCCCAAGCCAAATCCTGTCCTGGGGCTGTGGGTATTAGTAGCTGAGCAGTGAATAGCCCTGCAGGGACCAGAAGTGTTTCTGCCTTGGGAAGCATAATCCTGCTGGGGAAGTTCTATTGCCCCAGGCTGAGCCCCTCTCTGTGCAGATTAGAGGCTTCCCCAGTTTGTGCCCCCTTGCCATGCAGATTTGTAACTGCCCCCACAAAGGCCCCAACCTGCAGGATGTGGCTGCAGGGCTGTGTTACAGTCTGCCTGAGTCACTTCTGGCTTTGAGTGGTTACAGCCAGATCTTGTTAGGTTCTGGCGTTTTTTAGAGTACCCTCTGTTTTAGGCTTTAATTTCTCTGCCAATTTACTGCTTTTTCCTTATCCAGATGTCTGAGAAATAAATTATTACATGCTCTCCTAATTTGCTTATGGTATTATCTTTCATGTGTAAATCATTTACCCATTTTGTCTTTATTTTTGGTATACAATGTGAAATGGTGGTCTATACCTAGTTTCTGCCATACTGTTTCTAGTTTTCCCAGTAGTTTTTCTTAAATAGTTTTATCCCCAAGCTTTGGATATTTAGGTTAACCAAACAATACATTACTAGGGTTATTGCTACATACAGAATTATGTACCTAATCTATTCTCCTGACAGTAGTTCTTAGCCAGTACCAGAGTGTTTTGATAATTACTGATTTACAACATAGTTTGAGATCTGTACAATTAGACAACTTTCCTTCACTTTTTTTCACTGATTCCCTTGATATACCTGACCTTTTGTTGTTCTAGATGAATTTCATTATTTTTTTCCTAGCTCTCTAAGTTCTTTTGGTAGTTTGGTATAGCGCTGAATAAGTAAATTAATTTAGGTAGTATTGTCATTTTTTATCATATTGGCTCAGACATATCCATAAGACATATCCAATTAATATTTTCATAATTATTTAGATCTGGCTTTATTTGTGTGAAATATTTGTGTTCATATTTTTAGCAGGTAGTCTCCTAAGTATTTTTTAATGTCTAACTTTATTTTAAATGGAATTTCTTTATTTCTTGTTGATGGCCTTTATTAGTAATGTACAGAAAGGCTGCTGATTTCTGCAAATTTATTTTGTATCCTGCAACTCTGCTAAAGTTGTTAATTATTTTAAGAAGTTTTTCAGTTGATTCTCTAACTATACCATCATATCATCAGCAAAGAGTGATAGTTTTGCTTCCTCATTGCTTCTTTTAATTCCTTCAATTTCATTTTCTTTTCTCATTGCTATAACTAACATTTTTACTGCAATGTTGAATAATAAATAGTGATAATGGATATCTTTTTTTCTCCCTTGATTATAGAAGGAAGGCTTCCAGCTTATTTCAATTACAGAAAATGTTTGGTGATGGTTTTAGATTTTTATTCCTGTGCTCTCCAGTGTTTTTAATAGGAATGGGTGCTATATTTTATCAAAAGCTTTTCTACATGTTGATATAATCATATGATTTCTGTTGGTTTTGCTATTGATTATAGTTAACTATGCTGTTTCCCTGAATTCCTTGTATAAATTCTATAGCTTAATCTCCTTGCTAGTATTTTATTTAAAATTTTTGCATCAATATTCATTAGGGAAAATGCTTTATACGTTTTCCTTTTCTGTTTTGGCTCTTCTGGTTTAGTTATCAGCAACACATTTGATCTTCCCTGTCACATAACAACTTTCTATAATTATTATTATTATTATTGTTCATTTGTTCTACCTATATTGCAACTTGTTATTTTTATGTTAGAGTTGGGATCTTGCACTGTTTCGGCCTTTGTGCCTGAGCTCAGGGCCTTGATACTGGCTTTCAATGGGCTCAATGCCTAGCTGCTGGCTGGCACTGAAAGGGATGATCACCTCATTGACTTTCATGGGAACCAGAGCTTTTTTGCTAGCCTGTCATGGAGGCAAGGTCTCACTGCTGGCCAGCAATGAGGCTGAGGCATTACTTGTGGCTGGTGCTGAGGATGAGGCCTTATAGTGCTACTGGGGACTGTTAACTTGCCTAGGGATTGGGCCTTGATAGTAAATTACCTCAGGATTCTGAAGCTGTTATAAGCATCCTGATTTGTGGCCTGTTGCTGCTGTTTGTGTCCTAGGTTCCCCTCCAATAATAAGATAAACTTTCCCTGATATGCTCTTAAATTGTTTCCCCAGTCCTAAATTGATTCTGAGGCAGTTTTTAAGGTTGTTTGGAGGGGAATTTGAAAAGGCTTCAGTGAATTTCACTCTCATTCTCATCATGGCACCAGAAGTACAATCTTTTACTTTAAAAAGGTTGTGTCTCCCCATCTACACCTAGCTCAGACTGGGATATGGGGGCTATTCATTTGTCTGGTCTTAGTTCCCTACTGATCAACACAGGAGGTTTAACCATCTCTATTTTACCCCCCCAAAATCTACCCAAAATCAATATGACACTGGACTTATTCAGTACAGCTGGCTTATATAGCCAACTGTAGCTCAGAACTTCTGAACTTAAAGAGATTTACTAGCTTCAAACTCCAGGGTGGCTGGGATTGTGATTATCAACCACAGTGCTCAGCATTAAATATAATTCTAAACATGCAGTTTGGAAATATAATTATTTCATAAAACTAGATTTTCACAAAAATGGAAATTAGTTTCCTGACCCATGAATTTTATTAGAACAAGAAAATCTATTCCATATAAGTAATAATGAAAGCATTTATAAAAATGAACCAGACCAGAGAGGCAATATATACAGAATTTGGAATTTGGAATCAGATACAGTGAAATTGAATTTTGTTTCTATTACTTACTAACTCAGTGACTTTTGATCTAGTAACTTCTCTCTGAGATATTTTCCCCATTTTGTAGGATGAGAAAGACTAAATGATTTCTAGACTCTTCTAGTCCTGTATCTATGATCCTTTGATCTCTTAATGTTTCTCTCAGCAACATAGGTGGGGTTAAGTGGAGAATGAATGAAAAGAATTGTCACATTGTGCTAGATCTATGTTGCATGAGAGAATGTGTCCAAGTAATGTCTTATAGAAGGACATAGTTGTCCTCTTTAACAAACTCCCTCAAATGGTAGTTTTATTAATAATTTATTTCAAACTGTCATATTAAATTGAGAAGATTTCAAGAACAGACTTGATGAAAGATTATATATCTATATCTGATGTTTGATAACCTGTCAAGCTCTGTTGTGAAGGCTCATCACAAGGCTGGCCATATATTGATTAATTTTTCAACTTTAGCAACTCTGAGTCAGAGATGGTTTGTGATCCATGCTGGTGAAGAGAATATTTACTAACATACACTAAAGTATAATTTAAAAATAGGACTCTTATAGCATAACTTTTTCAATATTCAAGAATGTCCCTTTATTTCAAAAATCCAAGAGCACAAAAAAGATGGAGAGAGGCGAGAGAGAGAGAGTGTGTGTGTGTGTGTGTGTGTGTGTGTGTTTGTGTGTGTGTGTGAGAGAGAGAGACAGAGAGACAGACAGACAGACAGCAGAGAGAGCGAGAGAGAGAGAAAGAGAGTCTGAGTGTATGAATGTGAATGTGAAAAAGAGTGACTCCAAGTGAAATAGAGGGAATTTATTAAGTGCTCATTATGTGCTTTCCATTATACTAAGTTTTGGATACAATCCCATAGTTGAGAAGCATTTTAGAGGTCATTTAAGCCAACCTTAAGAGAAGCAGTGTACTATATGATAGGGCACTAGAATTGGAGTGAAGAACTGCATTCAAGTCACAAGAACTGGGCAAGTCACTTAATATTTTTGTGCCTCTTTATTTCATTTGTAAAATTAGAAAGTAGACTCAATGACTTCCAAAGTCCCTTCTAGTTCTAAATCTATGAGTTTATGCATATATATCTCAAACAGACTGGACTCCCTTAGATTCTCAGTCCATTTTTTAAATTCAGAAACTTAACAATTATATTTGTATAGATGAAAACAACTTGTCCATTCTACTAATTTTTATCTTGCTTTTGCCTTTTGATTTTGATAAGTTAAGACTCCATCCCTAACACAAATCCTTGCTTGAATTTAGCTTGAGGAGATATTTTAAACTCAATATGTCCAAAATCAAACTCATATTTCCTTACGGAACTTTCCCTTCCCCTACCTTTCCTATTAATGTAGAAGGCAACATTTTCCAAGGAGTCATCCTGGAATGCTCAATATTTCTCACCTCACCCCCTTTTATTCTATTCAATCTATTAACAAGGCCTTTTGACCTCGTCTATTCAATATTTTTCATAGCACCCCCTTTCTCTTCTCTAATGGTGTGCTTTCTAGTGTAGGACCTCACCATCTCATGCCTAAACTATTGTAAGAAACTGCTTGTGAATCTTTCTGCTCTACTCCAAACAATCCTTCACTAAACCACCTAAGTGATCTTCCTAAAGCTCTGATCCTATGTTACCATACCACACCATATTATAATCCAATAAATTCATAAATTTTAGTAATTCCTTATTGCCTCCAGGATCAAATACAAAATTCTTTGGTATTCAAAGACCTTCATAACCTAGTTCCCTTCTACTTTTCCAATCTTCTTAAACCTTATTTACCACCATATAATTTTTGTCCCTTACACTTCGACGAACAAGACACATCCAGCTTTTTCTTTGGCTAGGCCCCATCCTTATAATGAACTCTCTCCTGTACTCCATTAATCAACTTCCCTGACTTCCTTTACATTCCAACTAAAATCCTATCATCTACGAGGAAGCCTTCCCCAACCTTCCATAATTCTAGTGCCTTCCTTTTGTTAATTATTTTCTATTTATCCTACTTATAGCTTCCTTTGTATATAATTATTTGCATTTTGTCTCTCCCATTACACTGTAAGCTCCTTGGAATCAAACAAAAAGAAATTATTCAAATATCAAGGCGCCCCAATCAAAATTACTGAGGACTACCAAGAGATGGAAAAAGGAGAAAAGGGAGGAAAAATGGGGTAAAATATAATATGTGAAGAGGCAAAAAAGACCCATTACAATTGAGGGGAAATGGGGAAGGGTATGAGCATTGTTTGAACTTTGATCTGATTGGATTTGGGGACTATCATACACATTTAGATTGATATGGAAATTTATCTCATCCTATAGAGGAGAAGGAGGGGAAAGAGGAAAGGATGATGGGAAATGCAGTTCTTAATTTTAACTGTGATTGTGAATGGGATAAACTCTTCCACAAAATGGAAGTAGGGAGCAGACTGGATTAAAAACCAAAATCCGACAATATGTTATTTTCAAGAAACACATTTGAAGTAGAGATAGAAACTGAGTAAAGGTAAAAGACTGGAGCACAATGTATTATCTTCAGCAAAAGGAAAAAAAAATAGTAAGGCAACCAATCCTGATCTCAGATTAAACAAAAGCAAAAACAGATCTAATTAAAAAAGATAAGGAAGGAAACTACATCTTGCTAAAGGTTACCATAGATAATTAAATAATATCAATATTAAACATATATGCACCAAGTCGTATAACATCCAAATTCTTAGAGAAGTTAAAAAAAGTTATAAAAAGAAATACAGAAAAAAAACTATACTAGTGGGGGGATCTCAACCTCTCTCTATCAGAACTAGATAAATTGGACCACAAAATAAAGAAGAAAGAAATTAAAGAGGTAGATAGAATTTTAGAAAAGTTAAGTATGATAGACATTTGGAGAAAATTGAATGGAGTCAGAAAGGAATATAATTGTGGGTTTTTTAGCAGCAAATGGAATTTACACAAAAATTGACCATGGATTGGGGTATAAAAACCTCAAGATCAAATGCAGAAAGATGAAATAGTAAAGGCATCTTTTTCAGGCTCATAATGCAATAAAATTACATGTAATAAAGGATGAGTGAAAAATAGATGAAAAATTAATTGGAAACCAAATAAAATAATCCTAAATAAATTAGTGGGTAAAATAACAATCCACAGAAACAACTGGTAATTTCATCCAAGAGAATGACAATAATGAGACATACCAAAATTTATGGGATTCAGCCAAAGACTTAGGGAAAATTTTATATCTCTAGATGGATACTTGAATAAAATATAGAGAGAAATCAGTGAAATCAACATGCAACTAAAAAACCTAGAAAAAGAACAAAAAGAACCCCCAATTAAATACTTTGAAATTTGAAATTCTGAAAAATAAAAGATTAATAAAATTGAAAGTAAGAAAATTATTAAACTAATAAACAAAGCTAAGAATTGGTTTTATGAAAAAACAATAAAATCAATATTAATTTGATTAGAAAAAGGAAATAAGAAAATCAAATTCCTCGAATCAAAAGTGAAAAGGGTGAACTTAACATCAATGAAGCGAAATTAAAACAATAATTAGGAGCTATTTTGCCCAACTTTATGCCAATAAATCTGATAATCCAAGTGAAATGGATGAATATTTAACAAAATACAGATTGCCCAGATTAATAGAAGAGGAAATAAATTACTTAAATAGTCCCATTTAAGAAAAAAGAAATTGAACCCACTATTAATGAACTCCCTAAGAAAAATCTCCAGGGCTACATGGATTTACAAGTGAATGCTAACAAATTTTTAAAGAACAATTAGAATAGAATGCAAACTATCTGGAAAATTAGGGGAGGAAGAAGGTCTATCAATTTTTTTTTTTTATGATACAGAAATAGTGCTGATCCCTAAATCAGATAGGGTTCAAACAGAGAAAGAAAATTATGGACCAATTTCCTTAATAAATAGTGATGCAAAAATCTTTAAAAAATATTTCCAAAGAGATTGTAGAACTTATCACCAAGATAATACATTATCAATAAGTGGTATTTATATCAAAATTTCAGGGATGGTTCAATATTAAGAAAACTACTAATATAATTGACTCTATCAATAACCAAACTAACAGAAATCATATGATTATATCAACAAATGCAGAAAAAAATTTGATAAAATAAAACAAGCATTCTTATTAAAAAAAATAGAGAGCATAATAATAAATGGAATTTTTCTTTAAAAGATCAGTAGTATCATCTAAACCATCAGTAATAGTCATGTATATAAAGGGGATAAACAAAGCATTCCCAAAAAGAAGAGGAATGAAACATAGTTGCCCACTATTACTATTCAATATTGTATTAGAGATGTTAGCTTTAGCAATAAGAGAAGAAAAAGAAATTGAAGGAATTAATATAAGTAAGGAGAAAACAAAATTTAGCATTCTCTGCAGATGATATGATGGTATGAGTTTCCTAGAGAATCCGCTAAAAAACTACTAGACATTATTAACAACTTGAGCCAAGTTGCAGGATACAAAACAAATCCACATAAGTTATTGGCATTTCTATATTTTATCAACAAACTCTAGCAGCAAGCGATAGAAAGAAAAATTCCATTTAAAAAATAACTGTGGAGATTATAAAATATTTAGCAGTCTTCCACCCAAGACAAAGCCAGGAACTATATAAGCACAATTACTAAACACTTTCCATAAAAATAATATTAGAGCTAAACAACTAATAGAATATCAAGTTCTCATGGATAGTCCGAGTTAATAAAAATAACAATACTACCTAAATTAATCTACTTATTCAATGCCATACCACCAAACTGCCAAGATTTATTTTATATACCTAGGAAAAATAATAACAAAATTCATCTGGAAGAACAAAAGGTCAAGAATTTCAAGGGAATTAATGAAAAATGCAAACAAGGGTGGCCTACTTGTACTAGATCTAAAACTATATTGTAAAGCAGCAGTCATCAAAACCATTTGGTTGGTTGACTAAGAAATAGAGTAGGTGATCAGTGAAATAGGTTTAGGTTCACAAGACACAATAAAAATGCCTATAGTAATCTAATGTTTAATAAACCCAAAGATTCCAACATATGGCATTAGAACTCACTATTTGAAAAAAAATTGCTGGAACAATTGGAAAATGGTATGGCAAAAACTAAGAATTGAAAAACCTAACCTAACACCCTACCCCAAGATAAGGTTGAAATGAATTCATTATTTAGATATAAAGGGTAATACTATAAGCAAATTAGGATAGTCTATCTCTCAAATCTGTGGAGAAAGCAAGGACTTTATAGCCAAAAAAGAATTAGAGAACATTATGAAATTCCAAATGGGTAATTTTGATTACATTCAATTAAAAAGATTTTGTATAAACAAAACTAATGCAGCTAGGATTAGAATGTAGTAGAAAACAAGGAAAAAATTTACATCCAAGAATTCTGATAAAGGCCTCATTTTCCAAAATATAGAAAACTGAGTTAAATTTGTAAGAATACAAAACATTCTCCAAAAGATAAATGGCCAAAGGATACAATTTTCAGACAAAGAAAATAAATCATTTCTAGTCATATGTAAAAATGCCCTAAATCACTTTTGATTAGAGAAATGCAAATTAAGAAAACTCTGAGATATCAATACATACATCTCAGATTGGCTAAGATGATAGGAAAAAATAATGGTAAATGTTGGAGGGGATGTGGGAAAACTAATACATTTTTGATGAAGTCACAAACTGATCCAACTCTTCTAGAGAGCAATTTGAAACTATATCCAAAGGGTTATCAGCCTGTGCATACCTTTTGATCCAGCAGTGTTTCTTTTTTTAAAAAAATAATTATAACTTTTTATTGACAGAATCCATGCCAGGGTAATTTTTTTTTACAACATTATCCCTTGAACTCACTTCTGTTCCAATTTTTCCCCTCTCTCCCCTCCCCTAGATGGCAAGCAGTCCTATATGTGTTAAATATGTTGCAGTATATCCTAGATACAATATATGTGTGCAGAACCTAACAGTTCTCTTATTGCACAGGGAGAATTGGATTCAGAAGGTAGAAATAACCCAGGAAGAAAAACAAAAATGCAAACAGTTTACATTCATTTCCCAGTGTTCTTTCTTTGAGTGTAGCTGCTTCTGTCCATCATTCATCAATTGAAACTGAGTTAGTTTTCTTTGTAAAAGAAATCTACTTCCATCAGAATACATCCTCATACAATATCGTTGTTGAAGTATATAATGATCTCCTGGTTCTGCTCACTTCACTCAGCATCAGTTCATGTAAGTCTCTCCAAGTCTCTCTGTATTCATCCTGCTGGTCATTTCTTACAGAACAATAATATTCCATTACATTCATATACTACAATTTACCCAACCATTCTCCAATTGATGGGAATCCATTCGTTTTCCAGTTTCTAGCCACTACAAACAGGGCTGCCACAAACATTTTGGCACATAAAGGTCCCTTCCTCTTCTTTAGTATCTCTTTGGGATATAAGCCCAGTAGTAGCATTGCTGGATCAAGGGGTATGCATAGTTTGATAACTTTTTGGGCATAATCCCAGATTGCTCTCCAGAATGGTTAGATTCGTTCAAAACTCATCCAACAATGCATCAGTGTCCCAGTTTTCCCACATCCCCTCAAAAATTGATCATTATTTTTTCCTGTCATCTTAGCCAATCTGACAAGTGTGTAATGGTATCTCAGAAATTTGCATTTCTCTGATCAATAGTGATTTGGAACACTCTTTCATATGAGTGGAAATAGTTTCAATTTCATCATCTGAAAACTGTCTGTTCATATCCTTTGATCATTTATCAATTGGAGAATGGCTTGATTTCTTATAAATTAGAGTAAATTCTCTATATATTTTGGAAATGAGGTCTTTATCAGAAGGTTTAACTGTGAAGATGTTTTCCCAGTTTGTTGCTTCCCTTCTAATCTTGTTTGCATTAGTTCTGTTTGTACAAAGACTTTTTAATTTAATGTAATCAAAATTTTCTATTTTGTGATCAGAAATGATCTCTATTTCATCTTTGGTCACAAATTTCTTCCTCCTCCACAAGTCTGAGAAATAAACTATCCTATGTTCATCTAATTTATTTATAATCTCGTTCTTATTCCTAAATCATGGGCACATTTTGATCTTATCTTGGTATATGGTGTTAAGTGTGGGTCCATGCCTAATTTCTGCCATACTAATTTCCAGTTGTCCCAGCAGTTTTTGTCAAATAATGAATTCTTATCCCCAAAGTTAGGATCTTTGGGTTTGTCAAACACTAGATTGCTATAGTTGACTATTTTATCTTGTGAACCTAACCTATTCCACTGATCAACTCATCTATTTCTTAGTGAATACCAAATGGTTTTTGTGACTGCTGTTTTATAATATAGTTTTACATCAGGTACAGCTAGGTCACCTTCATTTGATTGTTTTTTTCTTCAATTCCCTTGAGATTCTCGATCTTTTGTTCTTCCATATTAATTCTGTTGTTATTTTTTCTAGATCATTAAAATATTTTCTTGGTATTCAGATTGGAATAGCACTAAATAAATAGATTAGTTTAGGGAGTATTGTCATCTTTATTATATTCGCTCAGCCTATCCAAGAGCACTTAATATTTTTCCAATTATTTAAATCTGACTTTATTTGTGTGGAAAGTTTTTTGTAATTTTGTCTCATATAATTCCTGACTTTCCTTTGTTAGATAGATTCCCAAATATTTTTTGCTGTTGACAGTTATTTTGAATGGAATTTTTCTTTGTATCTCTAGCTGTTGGATTTTCTTAGTGATATATAAAAATGCTGAGGATTTATGGGGGTTTATTTTGTATCCTGCAACTTTGCTAAAGTTATGAATTATTTCTAATAGCTTTATCTAATATTTATCTAATTTATCTAATAGTAGAATCTCTGGGGTTCTCTAAGTATACCATCATATCATCTGCAAAGAGTGATAGTTTGGTTTCCTCATTGCTCTAATTCCTTTAATCTCTTTCTCAACTCTTATTGCTGAGGCTAGCGTTTCTAATACAATATTGAATAATAATGGTGATAGTGGGCAACCTTGCTTCACTCCAGATCTTACTGGGAAAGGTTCCAGTTTTTCCCCATGACATATGATGCTTACTAACAGTTTTAAATATATGCTCCTGACTAGTTTTGGAATGGAATAGTCCATTTATTCCTATCCTCTCGTGTGTTTTTATTACAAATGGATGTTGGATTTTATAAATAAATGCTTTTTCTTGTCTATTGAGATAATCATATGGTATTTGTTAATTTGGTTATTGATATAGTCAATTAGGCTAATAGTTTTCCTAATATTGAACCAGCCCTGCATTCCTGGTATAAATCCTACTTGGTCAAAGTGTATTATCCTAGGAATGATTTTCTGTAATCTTTTTGCTAATATTTTATTTAAGATTTTAGCATCAATATTCATTAGTAAGATTGGTCTATAATTTTCTTTCTCTGTTTCAACCTACCTGGTTTAGGTATCAGTACCATGTCTCTGTTGTAAAAGGAATTTGGTAGAACTCCTTCAATCCCTATTTTTTCAAATAGTTTATATAGCATTGGAGTTAATTGTTCTTTAAATGTTTCATAGAATTCACATGTAAATCCATCTGGTCCTGGGGATTTTTTCTTAGGGAGTTAGTTAATAGCTTGTTCTATTTCTTTTTCTAAAATGGGATTGTTTAGTCTATTTATTTCTTCCTCTGTTAATTTGGGCAAGCTGTATTTTTGAAGGTATTCTTCCATTTCATTTAAGTTGTCGAATTTATTGGCATAAAGTTGGGCAAAGTAACTCCTAATTATTGCTCTAATTTCCTTTTCGTTAGTGGCGAGTTCTCCCTTTTCATTTTTAAGACTAACAATTTGATTTTTCTCTTTCCTTTGTTTAATCAGATTTAATAAGGGTTTATCTATTTTGTTGATTTTTTCATAAGACCAACTCTTAGTTTTATTAATTAATTCAATAGGTTTTTTTTTTTACTTTCAATTATATTGATCTCTCCTTTTATTTTTAGAATTTCAAGTTTAGTGTTTGACTGGGGGTTTTTAATTTGTTCCTTTTCTAGCATTTTTATTTGCAAGACCAATTCATTGACCTTCTCTTTCTCTATTTTATGCAAATAGGCCTCTAGAGATATGAAATTTTCCCTTATTACCGCTTTGGTTGCATCCCACATATTTGAGATAGTATGTCTCATTATTGTCATTTTTTTGGGTGAAGACATATTAAATATGTCTATGATTTGCTGTTTCACCCAACATTCTTTAGTATGAGATTATTTAGTTTCCAAGTATTTTTGGTGTATTTTCCCCTGGCTTTTTGTTGAATGTAATTTTAATTGCACTGTGGTCTGAAAAGGATGCATTTATTATTTCTGCCTTATTGCATTTCAGTTTGAAGTTTTTGTGTATTAATATATGGTCAATTTTTGTATAGGTTCCATGAACTGCTGAAAAGAAAGTATACTCCTTTCTGTCTCCATTTCGTTTTCTCCAGAGATCTATCATATCTAACTTTTCTAGTATTTTATTTACCTCTTTGATTTCTTTCTTATTTATTTTGTGGTTTGATTTATCTAATTCTGAGAGTGCAATGTGAGAGCTCCCACTATTATAGTTTTGCTGTCTTTTCTTGTTGCAGCTCTCTTAATTTCTCTTTTAAGAATTTAGATGCTACACCACTTGGGGCATATATGTTTAATATTGATATTGCTTCATTATCTATGCTACTCTTTAGCAAGATATAGTGCCCTTTCTTATCTCTTTTAATTAGATCAATTTTTGCTTTTGCTTGATCTGAGATCAGGATGGCTACCCCTGCTTTTTTGACTTCAGCCGAATCATAGTAGATTCTGCTCCAACCTTTTATCTTTATTCTGTATGTATCTCCCTGATTTGGGTATGTTTCCTGTAAATAACATATTGTAGGATTCTGACTTTTAATCCATTCTGCTAACCGCTTCCTCTTTATGGGGGAGTTTACCCCATTCACATTTATGGTTAAAATTACCAATTCTGTATTACTTGCCATCTTGTTAACCTCTATTTATGCTTTTCTCTCTTCTTTCTCCCCTACTCCCCTTCCCAGTGAGCACCACTTGCTTCTCACAGCCCTCCCTTTTTAGTATCCCTCCCCCCTAGAGTTCCTCCCCCTATCTTACTCCTTTTCCTCACAGTTTCCATATTCCCTTCCACTTAGCTTATTCCGTCCATTTTCACTTTTCCCTTCCCACTTTTCAATGAGGTGGGAGAAGTTTCACCATAAATTGAATATGTCTAAAATTTTTCTCTTTAAGCCAATTCTGATGGCAGTAAGATACCCACTATATTCATTCCTCTCCATTCTTTCTCTCAGATATAATAGGTTTCCTTTGCCTCTTTGTGAGATATAGTACCCCCACTTTACCCTTTTTCTGGTACAATGTCCTTTCCACCTCCACCTTGTTGCTAGAACAAGGTATACATGTATTCTTTATATATCTTTATAGCAGAAATACAGTTCCCAAGATTTCTTTTTGCCTTTTTAGGTTTCTCTTGAGTTCTATATTTGTAGATCAAACTTTTTGTTAAGTTCTGGTTTTTTCCTCAAAAATAGGTGATATTCGCTTATTTTGTTGAATGTCCATCTTCTTCCCTGGAAAAAGATGCTCATTCTGGCTGGGTAAGTTATTTTTGGTTGCATACCAAGTTCCTTTACCTTTCAGAATATCATATTCCAGGCCCTTGTATCTTTTGATGTGCATGCTGCTAGATCCTGGGTAATCCTTAGTGTGGCTCTTCTATATTTGAATTGATTTTTTCTATCCACTTGCAGTATTTTTTCCTTCGTTTGAGGTTTCTGACATTTGGCCACTATACTTCTTGGTGTTTTGATTTTAGGATCCCTTTCAGTAGGTATCTTTCAATGTCTATTTTACCCTCTGTTTCTATGACTTCTAGGCAATTCTCTTTGATAATTTCCTGGAAAATAGTGTCCAGGCTCTTTTTTTCATCATATTTTTCTGGGAGTCCAATGATTCTCAGATTGTACCTCCTAGATCTATTTTCCAAGTCTGTTGTTTTCCCAAGAAGGTATTTGACATTTCTCTCCATTGTTTAATTTTTTTGGTTTTACTTGACTGATTCTTGTTGTCTCCTTGAGTCATTCAATTCCATTTGTTCGATTCTGATTTTCAATGAAGTATTTTCTTCACTCACTTTTTTCTATCTTTTTCTAATTGTCCAATTGAGTTTTTAAGTGAGTTGTTTTTTTCTATGGATTTTTTTTTCCATTTTGCCCATTTTATTCTTTAGTGAGCTATTTTCTGTTTCCAGTTCACTAATTCTATTTTTCAAGGATTTGATTTCTTTATCCACTCTGTCTTTAAATGAGTGGGATAATTTCTTTAGACTCTCTTGCCATGCCTCCTTTTCCTTTTCCCATTTTTCTTCTAGCTCTCTTGTGAGAGCCTTTATTTTCTTTTATGAGATTCATTTGTGCTGAGGAACAGATGATCTCCTCCTGTGGGGATTCACCTGGAGACAGTCTGTTTTTAGTCTCCTCCGGGTTTAGAGTCTGCTCTCTATCTGTATAGAATCTGTCAGTGGTTAAGGTACGTTTTAATTTTTTCCTCATTTTGTCAGAGAAGAATCAAAGACAAACTAGCAAAGAAAAAAAGAAAAAAAAACCAAATGGAATCTGCTTTTTTGGGGGGAGGGGCTGGGTGGTGTTACCGAGCTTCCTCTACAGACTGTGGGGGGCAGTAGCGAGGCACTATCAGGACAGCAATGGCTGTGCTGCACCTGCGCTCTGAGACTCTGAGAGCGTGCCGAGATACTGTGAGGAAGGGGTGGCCAGGTTCCGAGAAACTCCAGCTGTTCAGGATTGTATTCTTCACCCCTTGTGTTTTTAGCTTCTCTCCTTGTCTGCTGGCTTGCTGCCAAGGCAAAGTATCTAATCCTGTAGCAAAGCTCTCCCCGCAGAGACGGCTGAGATAATGTCCGACGCCCCTCCAGTCTGCTGGACTGTGAGCTGCCTGCCACAGAGCTGCTGTCTGCCCTCAGCCTGTGCCTGATCTAAAACTATGCTCACCTTTGAGCAAAAACAGACCTTTCCTGGTGAATTTCAAGGATATCTTCTCTTGGTAATTATTTGTGGGGGGGAGTTTTCAGTCAAGCATTAATTCAGAGGCTTCTCATGAAATGAATTCTGAGAGGAAATGCAGAGCTTAAGCAACTGTGTGCCTCCTCTCCACTATCTTGGCGGGAAATCCGATCCAACAGTGTTTCTACTCAGCCAATATTCCAAAGAGATCTTAAAGAAGGGATAAGTACCCATATGTGCAAAAATGTTTATGGCAGCCCTTTTTGTAGTGGCAAGAAACTGGAAACTGAATGGATTCCCATTAGTTGGAGAATAGCTGAATAAGTTATAATATATGAATGTTATGGAATATTATTGTGCTATAAGAAACTATGAGCAGGATGATTTTAGAGAGACCTAGAGAGACTTAAATGAATTGATGCTAACTGAAATGAGCAGAAGTTATGATATATGAATGTAATGGAACATTATTGTTGTGTAAACAATGATCAGCAGGATGATTTCAAAAAGACCTGGAGAGACTTGCATGAACTGATGCTATGTAAAGTGTGTAAAACCAAGAGAATATTGTACAATAAGCAATAACAAGATGATCAACTGTGATATATTTGGCTCTTTTCAACAATGAAGTGATTCAGGCCATTTCCAATAAACTTGTGATAAAGAGAGCCATCTGCATTCAGAAAGAGGGCTATGGAAACTGAATGTGGATCACAACATAGTATTTTCACCTTTTCTCATTGTTTGCTTGCATTTTTATTTCTTTATTTTCTTTTTTGATCTAATTTTTTTTTTTTGTACAGCATGATAAATGTGGAAATATATTTAGAAGAACTGCATGTATTTAACCTATATTGGACTACTTGCTGTTTAGGAAAGGGGTAGGGGAAAGAAGGGAGAAAAATTTAGAATACAAGGTTTTGCAAGGGTGAATTTTTAAAACTATTTTTGCATGTATTTTTGAAAATGAAAAGTTTTTAATAAAAACATTTTAAAAATAAAACCCCATAATACAAAGTCCTTGGGATCACACAGAGTCAAACATGACCAAATGACTAAGTAACAAACAATATTTCAATAATCTAAGAGAAAATAGATGGTAAACTGAACTATATGAATAATATAAACTATATATGGTTAGTAGCTTTCAAACATAAAGATAACTAGCCCATGGGGGCATAGGTAAATATTTGATCTGATATATCAATATCTATTTATTTATATCTATGTCTATATCTATATTTATATGTTGACATATATATTACTAGTTTCAAGAAAGACAACAATTTCCACCTTTGTGGAGATCAAGGAAAGTGCTATGGCTGGTTGCTCGTTCCTCCATTCACCTATCCCCAAGAAATATAATGACCAGAATTATATCTATCAACCACATGTCATTATCTTGTATTTTAAGGATATGAGTTCAAAATAAAAGCTTCCTTGACTACCCTTAAAAGGAGGCTAATATTTAACTTATTCTCACCAATAAGCTAGCAAATATCAAAGTAAATGATAAACAAACATCAGAGAACTTGTGTAGATTAAAACAGATCAATGAATCCAAAGGTTTAAATAAATTATTTGCAGTTAAATAAGAACAGAAGGAGAGAGAATAATCTCACTAGAGAATTCTGCTCTTAGTTTCTATGGTTATAGGCACTAAAAGTTAAGAGATATGTTTCCCACACATCTGCAGCTGTAAGATTTTCTCTTTATCATTCAAAATCTCACCTTTCCATAATTCAACCCATTTCTCTTGAGCTACTCTTCAAAAGTGTATCCATCTTACTCAGTATCTTGGCTCTGAGCAGCATCATGAAACTGTCCCTTAAAGAATTACCCAATTCAAGGGAATGGGGTGTTATATTAATGTCTGGGACATAATATTCTAAGGTTTGTGGAGCAGTTTACAATGATTATTTCAATTGGGCCTCATTCAAACCCATGGGTAAGGTAATACATTTATTTTAAAGATGGGCAAATTAAGATAAAGAAAAACTAAGGGACTTACTTATAACCACCACTAGTTAAGTATCAAGAGTAAAATTTTAATCCAGGTCTATCTTAACATCAACCATATTGTTTCTTAACTGAAATTCTTAGAGTAAGAATGTAAAGGAGATGATTGATAAATAATTTATTGAGGAGTCAGAATCAAAAAAGCTTGACAATCTATTGTATCTGGGAAATGAAAGAAAGAAAAAAATAATAATCAAGATCCTCACATCACAAACCTAGATGATTGGAAAGCTATTGATCCTATCAACAGAAATACAATAAGAAAAGAAAAAAAGAACAAGTTTTAAATGTATTTTATCTGGATTTTTCAGATGAGTTAAGTGAAATTAAGAGAGGGTAAATAATTTGTAGGTGATCATAAAGTTATCAGTTTCAGGGTTTAAACCTTGATCCTCATGATGGCAAGTCTACTATATTATTGACTACGCACAATGTTTCTATATAGGTACTTAAGTAGTTCCTATACTTTTATGTAGTATCAATCAAAATAAAACTATACAGAATAAAATCCTTTAAGTAAATGATTTAAAAACTTGGCTAGTAAATAACTGTCCTATTTAATATGAAAATGTCATTTTAAAAAACCATGTGATTTGTAATTAAGTGAAAAGTTCAAAATATACAAGAGAATGTCTTCCTTGCTATGCATTAGTCACTAATCAATTGTGGAAGACATAGATACTTTGATCAACACAATGATCCATATCATTTCCAAATACTATTCACTTGCAGAAAGAACTGATGAACTTTGAAAGCAGATTGAAGTATATTTTTTTCACTTTGTTTTCCTTACTTTTTTTTTGCAACAATACTATTGTGCATTTTTTAATGTGTAAATATTTATTTGCTATTATTTAAATAAATTAGTTATGTTTTTATAGTCAACCTATAAATGTTAAATATTGATTTGTTATTATTTAAACAAATTATCTGTGTTTTTATATTTCTGTGTATAAAGTTTAACATATAGGATTTTTACTTCAATGTTTAATAAAATAAATATTTCAGATATTTACCATTGACACAACTCCTTAGATCTGTGTAGGCATTCGTTGACTGACGAGCAGCTACAAATGACCCAACTCTGAAAGAACCAAGGCAACCTGTAAAGACAACAATTTGTTTACAATCCAACACTTACTTGACATGAACCTACAATGAAGATTATGTCTAAGTTAGAAAAGCATGCCTCTAATAATTATCAACATTCAGTAATTAGACAATATTGCCTGGGATTTCTATCCACAATCTAAAAATAAAAAGTATGTGGGAGAGAAATTTAAAAATGGGAGAATTAGACGTAATACCACACTTAATGCTACCAGATTACTTGCAGTCTTAATTACTTGAAGCATAATTTGAACTCAAAAATGAAAAAGATCTCTGAGGAGGTAAGGGAACAGAGTTGCCCTTGATTTGGAACCTACCAACAGTTTTATATAATGTTAAGCTCATTCATTCAATAAGCCTGACTGTCTAATTCTCTTTACAATCTTAGTTTCTTCGAATATTACATAATTAATAAGAAGCAATGTTGAGGAGAAAACTGTTAAAAGATGACAAATCAAGTAGTGACAATTAATGGGACAGGGGAGAGGACAATAGGGAAAAAAACAGTTTGATTATAAAATAATCCAGGATTAATTGAAAAATAGAATGACTATAATAATATCTGCAGTTAGTGTAAGCATTAAACCTTCATAGTCCTAGTGATCAGGAGTGAGCTACCACTTATTGCTGTTACTGATGTTCATAATAATCACCCTACACCATGAAGAAAAGTTTAAGCTATTTTTCAATATCTCTTTTTAAAAACACAAGAAAGTGAGTTATATTTTTAAGAAAAATTTTCATCAAAAATGGTTAAAATTTTTTAAAAGTTTAGACCTTAAGTTAAAACTCTCTTATTTTTTTTTGGGGGGGGTCTTATTCCCTAAATATTTCGCATAAATAAGAGTAGTATTATAAATTGTATTTCTTTTCTATCTATTTTCCTTTATAGTTTGGAACTTCAATTGAAAAGATGTTTATATATATATATATATATATATATATATATATATAAAATACTACACATATATATAGAGATATCATGTGGATATTATCTTGGACATAATGATTTTGAGATGCTTATGGAATATCTACTTTGAAAAGTTCAATAGAGTTAGAAATGTGAGACGAAACCCTAGGCGAAAGAATAGGGCTTGATGTAAAATAGAAACTTAATATCTAACTTCTGATTAATTCATTAAATGTATCTAATTCAAGAAGCATGAAACATGCTTTAAAAATCAAAATTTTAAGATAAATCCAATTATGGGAAGAGATTCTACCCATATGGGTAGACCTCATTACATAATATTGAATGACAGTTAAGCTACCAATAGAGGGGAAATGGTGGGAAAGTATGAAGTTTTTTATTTAGTAGATTCCCATTAAGTGAATTGTTGCTAAGTGCTAAGCTCAAGATGTTTCTGATCATTTAATTGTAAGTAACGTCAAAATTTTGTTATCATGGATCAAAGTCCCTTTCCCCCAGGTTGTTTCTTGTTATGAGATTTAAATGTTATTAGGACCCTATTAATGCTGATATCCTAGAACATAGTACTAAGCTGTTTTCTTTATAAGAAATAGATATGGCATGCTTTTTCCTTTTGTGAACAAATCCCTGAACTGATTTCACTTCTGTAGCACTACTTCCTTTCTCTGAACTGACTTTCTTATTACTCCAGGTTTACTTGTGGTAAAAAACAAAAGCTTTTTCCCCTCTCTTTTTCATTTTTCTCTTTCTGTGTCTCCTAGAAACAGCACACTATTCCTCTTTTAAATATCACCTCATTCCACCATCCAGGCCAAGTCATCATCTTGCCATCTGCACAGCCATTGTTCTTTCTAGACCAGAAGACCTTCTGAAATTATTTCCTGGGTAACTTAATCCACTAACATATCCTAGGGCCATGCTCTTCTGATGGGTAAGTAAGGAATCTCAAAGATACATGACCACATATGACTCATACATACCTACACTGCCCTTAAAACCAGATACCCCTCCACATCTCATCCAATGACAATCCATTCTGTTCATAGCTTTACTATTTTCTACACTCTATCCCAGCCCTGTTTTCCATCTCTTATTCTCTGAAGAATTATCAGATCAATTACTTCCATGGCCTTTAGAAAGGACATATCTGTTGACTCCCCTATGGCTACATTCACCAAATTGATGATTTATCCAAACCAAAAGATCCTTCCTGGACCACTACTCCTTTGTATATGTTGTCTTTTCCTTCTAAACTTCTTTGAAGGCAGAAATTTTCTTCCTTTTGTATTTGTAACCCTAATGATAAGCATAGTGCTTTGGAACATCATAAACAATAAAGTTTTCATTCATTCCTTGATTATTTTTCTATTTTTTGACCCTCTTGACCACTCTTTTTTCCTACTTACCCTTTGCTTTCTTATCCTTCATGACAGCACTTATTTCTGGATCTTCTACTTGTCTGATTATTCTTTCTCAGAATTTGCTAGTTCATCATAAACCTTATATTTTATAGTTTTTAAGCCCTTTAAAAGCTCTTTCTTCTCTCTCTTTTGGGCTATTCATTTTTCTTTTTTAAATACTCTGTCATTTGGTATTACCATGGTTTCAGTTTCTATACAAATGCCTTCCAAATCAAATATCTAGGCTTAATCTTTCTCTGTAACCCCAGTCTCACATTACAAGTTGCCTGCTGATAGCTCTAGCTGGATGTTTCTCTATCACCTCAAACATGTCCCAAACTGATGAGTTCATCATTGCCCCTAAATTCTTCTTCTAATCTTTGCTGTTTGTGTTGAGGACACCAATATCCTGCCAATCTGTCAAATTTAAAACCTCAGAATCACCTATGACTCTTCTCTTTTTCTCATCCACCTTGCTCAATTATAGAGACCCATTATTTCATATTAGATAAAAGCCGTCTATTACTAGTGGTTTATCATATATTATATACTGAACACATACTCCTAATTTATTACAAGGAGTTATATGCATTGTGAAGAGACGTTAACACAAAAAGCCAAAATGCCAGAGAGAAATTAAAGTCCAAATGTATGTAACTATCTAACACAGATAGAGAACATAAAAATGTAGCAGTTTCTTTGGGTGACAAGATTCTTAGAAAGAATAAATTAGAATTGAATTCGATGACTTCTAAGGTCCCATTTAAATCTAAACATTTTTTATTATGATTATTTTGAACTTACCTAAGTACAATGGATAAAAATAGTTCTAGAAAAAAAGGAGAAAATATATCTTAGTAAATTTAAATTAAATTATAGATATAAATTTCATCTAAAATCTTTAATTTAGAAGACATAAATAATCATTTCATTCTCCCATTTCCACTTGACATCAGATTTCAAATTAGTATGAACATAAACATGGTACAATGGAGAGTAAACTCTAAAACCAGAGGACTTGAGTTTATCAGCTGTAAAATGAAGAACTTAGATTAGATGGCCTCTGAGTTCATATCTAGATTTGTGAACCTGTAATCTCAGATTGAAAAATTATAAATGCATCAGAAATTGATAAAAAATTCTTCAAATTTGCCCTTTTTTCTGCCTTCCTCATCTCTCCAGCTCCTTTGTTTTCAAAGCTATCCATACCTCTGTTGCTGGGCTGGAGAAAAGGGATTAAAATTATCCCTTAGTATTAAGAATGCTCCTCCTTCCTTTTTTTTTTTCTTTCCTTCCTCCTTCCTGTTCTTTTTCACTTTGCCATTCATTGCCTAAGACTTCTGAGGAAAAGGAGGGTAGATGGGGGAATCTGAGGTTTACAAAAGGAGAAGAGAAATCCTCCGAAACAGCAATGGTGAAGGAGATGAAGAGTACTTGAGAGAAGGGAAAGAAAAGAAGAAAGTGAAAGAAGAGAAAAGAAAAAGATTCCTCACTTGTAGTGGAATAGAAACTGATATTCCTGTGGCAAACTGGGCTTTTCAAAGAAAAGGCATATATAATTTGGGCATTTACAAAGTGGAGACTGACTACAAAAGCTTATCTGCCAACAGGTGGCCATTTACCCAAGATAAACTTTAGGAACATATGTAAATAATATTTTTAATGATATTTTCCCATATTTGAAGAACAAAATATTGTTTTCTTTCTCCATTTTGCTTACCCACATAATAAGCAACAAAACAAGGAAAGAATCCTTTTGCTTTAAAATATAAAATTCAATCCTGAGTGTACTTTTAAAAAGCCACAATATATTATATAGATTATAGAGATTAAGATATGGATTCAGATCTTACCTTAATACTTAATATCTATGTTACCTTGAAATAAACCCCTTTAATCTCCCCTAGGTCCCTTATCTGTAAAATAAGAAATTTGGATGAGAGGGCCTCTCAAATCTTTTTGGAGTTCTAATGAGATCCCTTCTAGATCTATGATTCTATAAATTCAGAGCTAATAGCTATGATATGCTGTTAAGTGTTTCACAATCAGAACTCAAAAAAATAATATAGGTACACTTTTAAGCTGAATCTGAATTATTAACATTTTCGCCATCACTTTCTTAATTCTATACAATCAATAAAATGATAAATCAAGTTTTTTGAGTTGTAGCATTTGAGATTTCCAAGGTATAAATTCTGATGTTGTTCAGTCATGTCCAACAGTTCATTGACCTCATTTTAGATTTTCTTGGCAAAGATACAGAGTGATTTACCATTTCTTTCTCCAACTCATTTTTACAGATAAAGAACTGAGGCATGTGATTTGCGGAGGGTCACAAAGCTAGTCTGAGGCCAGATTTGAACTCAGAAAGATGGGTTTTACTGATTCCAGGCTAGTACTCTATTCACTGTGCCACCTTACTGCCCCCGTGAGGTATAAGGTATAAATTCTCATACTGAAAATTAAACAATCATCTTTCCTGAGCTGTCTTCAGGTCTAGCTGTCTAGCTAGAAGGGGCCTTGGAGCACAATAAGAACAGATTCTTAAGGAGCTAATGTGTTGGAATCTTTACAAAGTGTTAAGACATTGGAGTTGATAGAGACAATAGTTATCTGGTTTGGCATGGTTCAGTGTGATTGATTGATCTTAGAAAGAGATATTTTGGGCCAGAACTTGAAAGAAGGTACTAAGTGGAACTGATAGAACAATGATTGTGTTCACACATTTAGAGAGCTCATAAGTATCTAAGTACCCAATAAATACTCACACGTTTGGGAGAGTTCAGGGTTAGGGTTTTGCACTCTGGGAGATAACCCAGAATCCCTCTCCCTCCAGAAAGTGGAGTTAACCTTTGGGAGATCACATATACAGAGGGAGCTCTTGGAGCTTGGGGACTGACTGGAGGTACTTACTTGAGGTATTTACTTGAGTTAGTTACTTAAGGGGTTACTAGAAACTCTGGGAGCTCAAGAGTTTTATTTGGAGTCAGAGAGAGCTCTTAGAACCTACAAGCCCTATCTTCGAGGCAAGAGATTCATTGCATCTTTCAACTTGGTGCTGGCTGGAGGCTGAAGAAAGCAGAGGCAGAAACCAAGGACAAAGCTGCAAGTGCTCAAGCAGAGAGATAGGTCTCTCAACTAACCGGGCTAATTTGGAAGGAGAAATAAACGTTTGCATTTTTACCAGCTGGCTGCATTTTGGAGTAATTATTTATTTCAACTGAGACTAAGGCTGCCTCCAGAAAACCTTCACACTGATGAAGCCCAAAGAGTTAAATGTCTTGGCTAGTAGATAACAGTAGGGATTACACATATGCTAAATAGTAGTCTGAAGTTAGCCCTTTTGACTATTGATTCAAAGCTCATGCTATTATACCATAAGAATCAGTTAAAAATCACCTAGGAACAACCCACAGTGACTATGAAAGGAACAGAGAAGGAAGATTCAGAGAGCAGCATCACAAGGGAATTCAAAATATTGTATTGTTGCTACTGCTGTGTGGTAGAAATCTTTTGATCTATAAGAAACTCTCTTCTTGTTCCCTATCACTTAGATAGCTTTATCAAGATACTGATTGTGTTATTGGGCAGCCACAGAAGCTATTAGTTAGTGCACACAATACATTTGCTTCTACTGTCCCCTTCTTTTGTCAGCTTTCAATTAATACCTGAGATGACTCTGCAGATCACAAGGATAAAAAGAAGAATCCTATAGTAACTCCTGAGTGACACTGGCCAATGGAATTATATACAACACTAGCACAACCAGGTAATGTGGTAAGCCTGGAAAGGTGAACATCTGCCCCTCCCCCCCCCTTTTTTTTTACACTTTCTTTTTAAAATTTTTTAATAATAGATTTTATTTTCAAAATACATGCAAAGATAGTTTTCAACTTCACTCCTTGCAAAACCTTATGTTCCAGATTTTTCTCCTTCCCTTTCCCCCATCCCCTTCCCTAGACAGCAAGCAATCCAATCAATATATGTTAAACATGTACAATTCTTCTATGCATATTTCCACATTTATGCTGCACAAGAAAAATTAGATCAAAAAGGAACAAAAAGAAAGAAAACAAAAAATAAGTAAACAACAAAAAAGGAAAAAATACTATGTTATGATTAACATTCAGTTCTCACAGTTCTCTTGCAGATGGCTCTTTCCATTCAAGTCTATTGGAACTGGTCTGAATCACCTCATTGGTGAAAAAGAATCACATCCATCAGAATTGATCATCATATAATCTTGTTGCCATGTATAATGATCTCCTAGTTCTTCTCATTTCACTTAGCACCAGTTCATGTAAGTCTCTCTAGGCCTCTCTAAAATCATGCTGCTGATTGTTTCTTATAGAATAATAATATTCCATTCATTCATTCATATACTTTAACTTATTCAGTCATTCCCCAACTGATGAGTATCCACTCAATTTCCAATTCCTTGCCATTACAAAAAGGGATGCTACAAACATTTTTGCACATGTGGGTCATGTTCCCTTTTTTATGATCTCTTTAGAAAACAGGCCTGGTAGAAACATTGCTAGATCAAAATGTATGCCCTTTGGGCATAGTGAAGTTCCCTTTCTGCAATACCTCGAGAAATATATGACTTGTTGGGTTATAAACTCAAGTTTGGTTCCCAAAAAGGGGGTCATTTTAATTAGCCTTAATAAAGCCTCTACCTGAATAAATACAGTGAAATCAACAAGTTACTCTACAGAAGCTCATTTCACAAGGTTTTTATTAGAGTTTCTCTTTAATGCTGGAAAAGCAAGTTTATTCCCTTCAATAAAAGTTCTTTTTGCTACCATGTGATAATTCCTATTGTCCTGTTTCCCCAAAATTCAAATCCCAGCCCTTTACGCATTCCATTCTTACCGTCTCTGGCTCATTTTCAAAGACTTCTCTAGCTTCTTCTCTATTACATAGCTCTTCAATGCACTCTCGTTCCAGGTTTCCTTTTTTAGTTTCTTCCATAAAAGTGTTTGCTCGGGGTTTCCTCACAAGGACTTGTGAGGCATGCTGCTTCAACAAAACTTTGAAGGAAAAAAAAATGCTTGCATTAATTCATTTTTTTTATATTTTTCTTCTACAACTTGTTTGTTTCTAATATCAGTACCCATAAATATTTGGACTAAATATTTTTTTACTAATAAATACACATGTTTACATGTAGCTTAGTCATCAAACTTGACTTTTCTTCAGCTTTTGAAACTGTTAATTACCCCCTTACTCTCTCACATGTTTTAAAAAATGTCTTTTCTTGTTATCTTCCCATCTTAATGACTCCTCCTTCTATATCCTATTCTACATATTCATCTAAATATCACTTCCTAAGCAGGAGTATCCCCCAAGGTACTTCCCTTTGTTTCTCTCTATCTACATCCTTAGATTTGGTAATGCTATCAGTACTTCTAGATTTAATTATTAACCCCGAGAATTCAAGTGTTGAAAGGAATCTCAGTATCCTTTTACACCCATTAATGCTCATAAATAAACTAGATGTTTTCTACAATCTATGAAGCAAATAGTCATTCAGTCTCTGTCTGAAGACTTATAAAGATGGAAAATTCACTAGCTCTTGAGACTAGCTCCATTTCTGAATACCCCTAAAAATAAGAAAGCTTTTTCTTCCATTTTGCCTAGATTTACATCTTTTCACCTTCCTACTAATGCTACTGGTTCTCCCCTCTAGAGTCCAACATATTCCACTTACCCTCCAGATTCTCTCTTCTTTAAGATAAACAAGTTCAGTCCCTTTAACTGAATCTTATCTCTCTTGGACTCAATATCCTTCCCTATCCTGGATACTTCCTTTGGATACTCTTCAGCTTATTGGGTATCATTCTTTAACTATGGCACATAGACTTGAACACAAAACTCAGACAAGATCTGATTATGGCAAAATATAATGAGACTAATACCTTCTTTTTCTCAGAAACTAGACCTTTGTGAATGTATCCAAATATCAAGTTGATCATTTTAGCTATCACTTCACACTGTTGACTTATATTGAAACTTTCTATTAACTAAAACCCCCAAATCTTTTTTTTAAGAACAACTATCTAACCATGTCACTCCCATCTTGTAGTGGTGGTGCTGACTTTCTAAACCTGAAAGGTTTAGTCAAAAAAGAATAGCCTAGCCATCATCTTTCAAGAAATTATCAAAAAAAAAAAAAAACTGTGCTGATATTCTAGAAACAGAAAGTAAAATAAAAATTAAAAGAATCCACTGATCACCTTCTGAAAGAGAAACTAAAATGGAAACTCCCAGGAATATTACAGCCACCCAGATCAAGAAAAAAAAATATAGCAAGCATCTAGAAAGTGATAATTTAAATATTTTGGAGCCACAGTCAAAAACACAAAATTTAGCAGGTTCTATATTAAAGAATCTGAGAGCTTGGAATACGGTATTCTATAAGGCAAAACAGCTAGAGTTACAACCAAGAATTACCTATCCAGCAAAATGTGTATAAGTGTTCCAGGAGAAAAATGAATATTCATTGAAATAGAGGACTTTTAAACATTCCTAATGAAAAGACCAGGACTGAATAGAAAATTTCACTTTCAAATATAAAACTCAAGAGAAGCATAAAAAGATAAAAAAGAAAGAGAAACCATAAGGGTATCAATAAGATTAAACTGCAAACATTCCTTCACAGGAAAATGATATTTATACTTCCTAAAACTCTTCTCATTATTAGGGCAGTTAAAAGGAGTATACACAGAGGCTACAAGTGAGAGTTGACTATAATGGAATGATATCTTTAAAAAAAAAAAAAGTTGGGGGGGGGGAGAGTAGTGGGAAAAAGGAATGCTCTAGGGAAATGAAAAAGTAGAAGCCCCGGGGAGGGAGGGAAAGGCCCCAAAGAACTTTTCCAGTGGAGTTGGAAGATTGAAGAGATGTGGGGTGGAAGGGAAAGGAAGCACATGAATCTTACTCTCATAGGCTCAAAGAGGGAACAATGTATCCATTCAATACAGGAAAGAAGGAGGAAAAGGAAATATAAAAGGGTGGTGATGGGTGATGATAGATTGAGGAAAGTAAATGTAAGAAACAAAGCACTTTTGAGAATAAACAGGATGAAAGAAAACAGAAAGAGTAGGATAAATGGGGTGGGATAGGAGAGAGAGAAATCCATAGAAATCATATGTATCGGAAAAATTTTATAGCAAGTTTCTCTGATAAAGACCTCATTTCTCAAATATATAGAGGAGTCAAACTGATAAATATAAGTGCTATTCCCCAATTGTTAAATAGCCAAAGTATATGAACAGTTTTCAGATGAAATTAAAAGTTATCTATAGTCTTATGAAAAGATACCCTAATCACTATTGATTACAGAAATGCAACTTGAAATAACTCTGAATTACCAGCTTATACCTATTAAATAGGCTAAAAACGAAGGGGAAAAAATGGCAGATATTTGAGGGGATGTGGGATAATTGAGACTCTGATGCACTTTTAGTGAAGTTGTAACTGAAATTTGTAACCTCCCACCCAGAGATTACTGATTATCAGTCATGCCTAATTCCCAGGCCTTCAGAAAATCCCAATCAGAGGTCTTCAGAGATTTCTGGCCACTACCTTGCTGAGCAGTGGTTCTCACGCTCAACAGAGCATCCAAGGACAGCCACTTGCAAGCTTAAAATCTTTATTCCATGTGTTCACATCCTGCCCTCTCCTACACTCTTACTGACCTCCCTATGACTCCTTTTGAACTCCCAGTGAACGCCCTTGAATTCCACCTACTTCCTGGTCCTCACTGCTTATATCAGGTCTATGAGATCACACGTACAGCCAATTAGAGAAGGAGATGCCTCCCATTGATGATGCAATCTCAATTCGACCACAGTTTCCACTCATGAGGCAGTTCACACTGCTCACAGAAAACCCCATCCAGGTTTCTCAGGATTCAAGGCCTCTGTACGTCATAATTTGGCTGTGGGAGTTTCCTCTCCAGACTCTTACAATTCCCTTCTCTTGTAAAGCGGGGACTGCTCATCACATCAAGCTAACTTTAACATCAACAATAGCTTGCTTGATTACAGTGTGTGTGTGTGTGTGTGTGTGTGTGTGTGTGTGTGTATGATAAAGGCAAACAAAAGTAAAACAGTAAGAACTAGATCCAACGGGGGCCATAACCAAGAAAGGATAACATAGTGTTCAACCCAATCAAGAAAGTCATGTTCAAGTCATGTTCATAAGTCTGTGGTTTCAATTGTACCTCTAGTACCTAGTATCACCCTCTAGTATCTAGTAAAGAAAGACACAGAGGCAAAATGTTTGTGGCAGCCCTGTTTGTAGTGGCTAGAAACTGGAAAATGAATGGATGCCCATCATTTGGAGAATGGTTGAGTAAATTGTGGTATATGAATGTTATGGAATATTATTGTTCTGTAAGAAATGACCAGCAGGATGAATATAGAGAGGCTTGGAGAGACTTACATGAACTGATGCTAAGTGAAATGAGCAGAATTAGGAGATCATTACAAACATCAACAACGATACTGTATGAAGATGTAATCTGATGGAAGTGGATTTCTTTGACAAAGAGACCTAATTTAGTTTCAATTGATCAATGATGGACAGAAGCAGCTACCCAAAGAAAAAACACTGGGAAATGAATGTAAACTGCTTGCATTTTTGTTTTTCTTTCCGGGTTATTTTTACCTTCTGAATCCAATTCTTCCTGTGCAACAAGAAAACTGTTTGGTTCTGCACACATACATTGTACCTAGGATATACTACAACATATTCAATATATATAGGACTGCTTGCCATCTAGGGGAGGGGGTGGAGGGTGGGAGGGAAAAATCGGAACAGAAGTGAGTGCAAGGGATAATGTTGTAAAAAAATTACCCTGGCATGGGTTCTGTCAATAAAAAAGTTATTATAATAAAAAAAATGAGAAGAAAGAAAAAAAAAAAGAAAGCCACAGAGGAGAAGTGTATACAGAAAAAGTCATGTCCTGTAGCATTGCCTCACTGTCTTTGGCAGGTGAACGTATTGGTTTTTCACCCACTAATTTAGAGGCATTGTCTATAAGTGGAAAACAGGGCAAAGCCTCTTTCTAGGCCACCATATGAATCGGGTAGCCATGGAAGAAGTATACAAGCCTATTATCCAGTTCTGTCAGTCTCTGGGTATTGCACATCAACCAGGATGTTCAGCTGCTACATTAGTGCTGCATCTGTCATCTTTGGTGTCACAATCAGGAGGGATATGGCTGTCATCAGCGTCTGAAGGGCTGCTGACATCTGGCTGGTCTTTCTGGGCCATCAGCGTCTGCAATGCCTTCATTGTCTGGTCCTTTTCTTTTTGGTTCCCCAGGTCACAGATGTTTCTGGTTGGGATCCATTCCTCTGCTGTTGGGTCTGCATCTGGAATGACAAGAGCATACTGGGGACCACAAAGCTTGACCCAAGCTGGGCCTTTCCAGATGCCATCTAAGCCTTTCCATATCACTGTGGAGAGAGGGCTCTTGTCCTTGTTGGCCAGTCTGTTAGTTAGCCGTGCTTTCTGCGTGTACCAGAAGCGCATTGCTGGGGTGAGATTCAAGGAATGTGAAAATTGCAAATTACATGTATTGCTGCATCTAAGAGAGCCTGCTTGAGTCGTGTAAAGAGTCATGCAAATTCCAACACTACTCCCATTTCTTGTTTAGATAGGAGCATCTTGAGGGTATGGATAGCCTGTCCAATAATGGCTTGGCCAGTAGGATTATATGGGATGCCAGTGGAATGGGCAATGCCAAATTCAATGTAGAAGGACTGAAAGGCACAAGATATATAAGCGATCCATTATCTGTCTTAAGATTATGTGAGACTCCTACAATGGAAAAACAATGATAAAGATGGCTGATCACATGCCTAACTGCTTCTGCAGACTGGAGTGAAGCTATGAGGAATTGAGAATGTGTATCCATGGTTACATGGATGCTCTGCCTCTTAACATAAGTGATGTCCATTTGCCATAAAGCATTAGATCTCAAACCACGAGGGTTTTTCCCTTGAGGGAGCATAGGAACATGGAAAGGAAGGCAAGCTGCACAGCCCTTCACCATGCTCCTAGCTTCCTCTTTTGTTATTCCAAATTGCAAATATAAAGCTCTAGAAGCCTGATGATAGAAAATAGAATTTAAAAGTCCACTATGAAAATGGACATGCAAAATATAATACTTTACCTGAATGCTTCCTCACTTGCTCTCAAAGTTCTTTAAAGAGCTGATATATATTAGAAGCTACAAATTTTATTTGGGCTGTGGCAATTCTTTGTACCACACCTACTGAATAAGCCGAATCAAATATTATATTTATATCAAAAATCTATTGCCAATTACATAATAGCCAGGTTATCTTTACTAGAGACCCATGTGCAAAGTTTGGAGCTGTGGCCAATAAATTTTCCACTCTGGGATGGTTTCACAGCACACATCAATATGTGCATTAGGTGTATATTTTGTCATGTTTTGTCCCAGATAATTGTACTACTCCCTTAATGGCCTTTATTGAAATTCCAGTCACAAGCCCTGGGTAAGTAATAAGACTTTGTTCTGATTGTGCTTGGAGGTTCACTCACTCCATCACACTGTCTCCTTGATGAAGGACTGCTATGGGTGCCTCTTTTATATCAAAAACTGATATTTCCAAGGCTTTTTGAGTGACTCTTTCCACCATATTGCAGAAAGCCAATTCAATCTCTCTTGGAACCTCTTGAGCTTCTTTTGTAACCTGGCATGGTAAGTCTAAAGCACTGTCTTCACTTAAAATATCATATAATGGTGGTAATAACATTTTAGAAATGCTTTTCTTACAGAAGTAAGATCAGCAGCCACATGCATATGACACATAGTAGGCTATTTTTCATTCCCTGTGACAAAACTGTCCATTCAAAATTTTTATAAGGCTCAGCTAAATTAATGCTAGGCATTGAAAGGGCAAATATCTTTATATCCTTCTTATTTAGAGGGATAGAATAGCAATAATCCTTAATCTAAAGAGGTCATTCCTTAAGCAATTGAGAAGATGGAAGCCTAAGCTGAAGAGCTCCCATTGTCTCCATCAGTCCATTTACTTTTCTCAAATCAATCAACATTCTCCATTTTCCAGATTTCTTTTTTATAGCAAATTCAGGGGAATTACAAGGACTTAGAGAAGCTTGTAAATGTCCTTGGTCAAGTTGCTCCTGTACTATATCTAATAAAGCGTGAATTTTTTCACATTGTAAAATGTCTCTTCCCCACACATTGATGGGGATCTTTTCAACTGCAAAAGGAGTAAAAACTCCTGTTTCACCTTTAAATGTCCATCTCAAAGAGGTGGTACTAGCTTCAGCTGCTATTGATCCTCCTAGACTAGACATATAGGTTGTACTTTAAGACCCAGTCATATTTGGCAAATGGATGTGACCCATTATAAATCTTTTGATCATCTGTCTTTTATCCATGTGGTATACCTTTTCAGGATTTACTTTTGCAATACCAGCAACAAAAGAGATAGCCCAAGTGATCACTGAATTCCTTATACAATCTTTGAAATCATGGGTGTGCCACAAGCAATAAAAACAGATAATGGACCTGCATATATTTCGAAACATTTTGCACACTTTTGTGCACAGTATAAGATTTTTTTTTATTATTCTTTATACATCTTTATAGCAGAAATATAGTTCCCAAGATTTATTTTTCCCTTTTTAGGTTTCTCTTGAGTTCTATATTTGTAGATCAAACTTTTTGTTAAGTTCTGATTTTTTCATCAAAAATAGGTGAAATTCGCTTATTTCATTGAATGACCATCTTCTTCCCTCGAAAAAGATGCTCATTCTGGCTGGGTAAGTTATTTTTGGTTGCATACCAAGTTCCTTAGCCTTTCAGAATATCATATTCCAGGCCCTTCAATCTTTTAATGTGGATGCTGCTAGATCCTGGGTAATCCTTATTGTGTCTCCTCTATATTTAAATTGGGTTTTTCTAGCCGCTTGCAATATTTTTTCCTTTGTTTGAGGGTTCTGGCATTTGGCCGCTATATTTCTTGGTGTTTTGATTTTAGGATCCTTTTCAGTAGGTAATCAATGAATTCTTTCAATGTCTATTTTACTCTCTGTTTCTATGACTTTTGGGCAATTTTCTTTGATAATTTCCTGGAAAATAGTGTCCATGCTCTTTTTTTCATCATATTTTTCTGGGAGTCCAATAATTCTCAGATTGTCTCTCCTAGATCTATTTTCCAGGTCTGTTTTTTCCCAAGAAGACATTTCATATTTTTCTCCATTGTTTGATTTTTTTTGGTTTTGCTTGACTGATTCTTATTGTCTCCTCAAGTCATTCAATTCCATTTGTTCGATTCACTTTTTTTATAAGTGACTTAGCACTTTGTAAGAATCCTAACAAAGCATCTCAAATTCAACTTGACCAAAATAAAACTCATCATCTTCTCTTTCTAAGTCTACCCTTCTTCTAAATTTCCTTCACTATCCTTTCAATCATTCAGATTTTCAACTGCATAATCATCAGTAACTTTACAATCATTCATCTTCTATCATATCTCTCATCAAGTGTCAAGTCTTACCAGTAAATTAAACCTCCTCAGCATTTTTACTATCTAGCTCCTTATTCTCAATCCAGTCATCACCAGGCTTTCATTAATTCTTATATGAGTAGCTGTTGGAATCTTTACAAACTGTTAAGCCATTGGAGTTGATTTGATCTTAGAAAGAGATATTTTGGGCCAGAACTTGAAACAAGGTACTAAGTACAGCTGATGGAAACAATGCTTGTGTTCATACCTTTAGAAAGCTCATAAGTATTTAAGCACTCAATGGAGTTCACACGTTTGGGAGAGTTCAGGGTTTAGAAAGAAACACCAAATTCACACCTCCCTTAGGGCCAGAGAGCACTCTGGGAGATAACCCAGAATCCCTCTCCCTCCAGAAGGCAGAGTTAACCTTTGGGAGATCACATATATAGAGGGAGCTCTTGGAGCCTGGGGACTTACTGGAGTTAGTTACTGGAGTTACTTGGGTCAAGTAACTTGATAGAGTTTTTCTTGGGAGCTTGAGAGAGTTTTACTTGGAGTCAGAGAGAGTTCTTGGAACCCACAAGCCCTATCTTCGAGGCAAGAGATTCATTGCATCTTCCAACTTGGTGCTGGCTGGAGGCTGAAGAAAGCAGAGGCAGAAGCTAAGGACAAAGCTGCAAGAACTCTTGGAACCAAGCAGCCTCAACTAACAGGGCTATTTTGGAAGGAGAAATAAACGTTTGCATTTTTACCAGCTGGCTGCATTTTGGAGTAATTATTGATTGTAACTGAAACTAAGGCTGCCTCCAGAAAACCTTCACAAGTAGCCTCCTAATTGTTCTCCTTACTTCTAACCTCTTTCTTTTCTGAATCAATTGATCATGTCACTTCTATGATCAGAATTTTTGGCATTTCTGAACTAAAATACATATTCTGCAATTTATTATATAAAACTCTTTACATTTTGGCTCCAATCCACCTTTCAGAGTTATGTCATATTACTCCTTTTCACACTATCTGCCAGTCAAACTTCTCTACCTACTATTTCTGAAGGTAGTAACATTCTCATCTCTTACTACCATACTTTTGACCAAGGTATCTCTGTTGAGATATGAGAAATGAGAGGTGACAGATTACTCTAGTAGCAATGGAGTCCCCAGGTCAGTGTTGCAGTTTTTGCAATAGTATCCAAAGTCCCATCTGCAGGTGAGATTTTTGCCAAAAAAAAAAAAAAAAAAAAAGTTTACTGCACTGAGAAACAACTTCCCAGAGCATTAATTCTAAAGGAATTTAGCAAAGGTTTGGGATGCAGTGTCGTTTTTTAATAGCCTTCTATAGTTTTGGTCTAGGGAGAGATTAAAGGCTAATTTTCAATTCAATAAAGTGTGATGATTGTTTCCCAGACCAAAGTGATTATCATATCAGTTGGGAGTGGGAGATTCCAATGGGAACCAGATAGTTTTCCCTAGGGAAATTCAGGTGGGCCGGAATCATTTTTAGGTGCTATTTACATTTAACCTGGGACAATCAGGACCCAAACAATGACCAGATAGGGCTTACTCTATACCCTATTGGTGGCCAATTAGAATCAGCCATTTTTCAGTTATCAACAACTCTTTGTGACCCCATTTGGGGTTTCCTTAGTAAAGATACTAGAGTGGTTACCCATTTTCTTCTCTCTCATATTATAGATAATTGATTGATTGACTCCAGACTCACAATCCACTCAGTGTTATTATCTCCTCACTATCTTTCATCTCTCCATATGCAGTCTGTTGTAATGGCTGGTCAATTTTATCTTAAAATTTATCCCTTGAAAATTTCTCCTTCTCTACTCTGATACCAATATCACTGTGGTACAAGCTCTCATCATGGCTTAACTATTGAAATAACTTGTTGGTTGATTTTCTTGTCTCAAGTGTCAGCCATCCACATGATTTAGCCTCTTATCACCTCCAGGTTCAAATATAAAATCCTCTGTTGGCATTCAAAACCCTTCATAATGCCTTGCCCTCTTTTCATTACATTCCTTTTAGAACTGGCATCAGAGGAGTTGAGGTGTTTTTATGTCCACAAGTTGCTATGAGCAAGTTGCTTAGGAGCTAGGACATATGCCCCCAGGGGAGGGGCTGATATAGTGAAGTACAAACAGGATTTATAGATGTTATATCCCCAATAATATCCTTATTGATTCACTCCCTTACCCACCAAAAGAACATGAATAACAGTCAATTATCTGGGGTATCCTGGTTGTTGACAGTCAGGAATTCTAACAAATAGAAGGCATAACATGAAAGCATTAAGAAAAGTATAAAGCATTAGGCTAATTCATATTTGGGAGAAATTACTTCTTGGAGAATAAGTAAGAACTGGACGAACAGAATATTTAAGACAGAGGGAATCATGAACATTCAGTTTATTTAGTTATATTTCTACCAAAATTCACCAACCAAGATATTTTCCCTTCATTCAGAGTAGCTCAATAATAAGATTTGTTTTGTTTTGTTCAGTCATTTTCAGTTATGTCCAACTCTTCATGACACCATTTGGGGTTTTCTTGTCAAAGATACCAGAGTGTTTTGCCATATCCTGCTCCAGCTCATTTTACAGAAGAGGAAACTGAGGCAACAAGTAACTTGACAAAGGTCCCAAAGCTAATAAGTGTCTCTGAGGTTGGATTTAAATGCAAATCCTCTGACTCCAGCTCCCTATCTCCCATTCTACTTAGCTGCCCCATTAGTAAGACTACCTTAAATAAATTCAAGTCCCACCTCTTCTTTTTCCCTGATCCTCTAATATAACTAATAGTACCTGCCATATTGAGAAGTAATATTTCTGTTCTATAAACTTACATCTTTATTTTATACCTCTTTGTGTACTTATTGTGTTCTACTAATATTTATTAGCTGATGTGCCTTATTTTACCAACTAATAAACTAATAATTGCCAACTAATAATAAGGGGATAGGGACTAAATCTTATTCATCTTTGTGTATACTATACAATGAGCACAATTATCTTTTTAAAAAAATTTTAATAGCTTTTTGTTTACAAGTTATATGCATGGGTAATTTTACAGCATTGACAACTGCCAACCTTTTGTTCCAATTTTTCCCCTCCTTCCCCCCACCCCCTCCCCTAGATGTGAGCACAAAATCTTGAATATTGTGGTCATTTAATAAACAATTGCTTAAAGAATGCAATGAATTCATAGTCCATTTACAAGTATTAATTATGTTCTAGCCACTGTGCTAAACTGCTAAGCTGGGAGGATATAAAGACAAAAAGATACTACTCTCATAGAGTTTTTAGTTCAGGGTATAAACTGACATGAAAACAATTGCATGCAAACAAAGAGGGAAGACACTAGACAGTTTAGTTTGAATCTAAGAAGGATTCTCAAAGAAGATGGGATTTTTAGTTGGTACTTGAAGGAATCCAGGGAAGTCAGGGAGAATAGTGAGGCTGTATCGATGTAGATGAGTAAGACTGAATCAAAGAAAAATAAACATAAAAGAGGTGAAAATACTAAGGGGCAAAGGCCCCAACTTTATTTATATAGGTCTTTAGTATTACAAAATAATTTCTTCAAACAACTCTTCTGTTATGGGCCAGAACTTGAAACAAGGTGGAATTGATAGAGACTATCTAAATTATCTAATTTAGCATGTTCTCTAGTTCGGTACATGTACTTAGTACTTACTATAGTTCTACATGATTCATACCTTTGATAAGAGAGCATATATAAGCTAGGAGCCAGCCAGGATCCAGTCAGGGAGATTCAAAAGTCAGAGAAGGCAGGCGGGAGCTCAAGCTCTCAGAACCAAGGCCAGACTCAAAGGCTCTCCAGAAAGCTGCCCAGCCCCAGGAAGGAGATAATAAAGGATCTGGACTCTAAGAAAGCTAACCAGGCCCCAGGAAAGGAAACAAGACTTTGAAAAAGACAAAAAAGGATTTGAACTTTAACCCCAGTTACTTGTGTGGAGATTACTGAACTGAAACAAAGGCTACTTCCAGAGACCCCAATAAAACCTCAACAGAGAATATTACACTCTTCTACACAGAAGATACATGTGTTATTATCTCTATTTTATAGATTAGAAAAATGCTCAAAAGAAGCCTTACAAGTCAGTGATGTAAAACTTAAGAATCTTATTAATAACCTTTTTATACTGACTAAACCTACAATACATGATTCTTTATATGGAAGACCTCAACATTATTGAGAAGCAAAGAAGAAATACAGAATGAGTAAACTAAAACTTCTCAAATAGGCAAATAGATTTCTATTTGAAAGGTAGTTTGGTTTAGTGTCTGACATACCAAATTCAAAATTAGGAAGGACTGGATTTAAATCTTTCATGAAAACAAGTAAGTCATTTAACTTTTCTAAACTTGTAGCAGGTCGCTGGAAGCAGTTAGGTGGCTCAATGGATAAGCACTGGGCCTGGAGTCAGGAGAAACTGAATTCAAATTTGACCTCAGAAATTCACTAGTTGTATGACCCTAAGCAAGTCACTTAACTTCTGTTTGCCCCAATTCACTGGAGAAGGAAATGGCAACATACTCCAGTATTTTTGCTAAGAAAACCCCATGGTTTTGGTTTTGCTATGGTCTGTAGGAACACTAAAAATGGGATACAACTGAACAACAACATTGGCTTTCAAAAAAGACTGCTGCTAGACTTGATTGACTTTGTAAATCAAACTTATTCTAAAAAAAAGTTTGGAGGGGCAATTAATCCTTACTTGATGTTTTAACAAAAAATGTCATTACAATTTAATATTAATTAGGTATCCACTATTTCTACTGTGAGCACAATCATTTGCATGTGCACACATACACACACATTCTCACATATATACATATATAAACAAAGAATCCCTGATCACATAAATCTTACATTCTACTAGGAATATGTATACAGAGATGTAGCATGTATACAGAGAAATACCAGGTAAGTGAAAGGAGAAAACACTAACTACTGGGGAAACCAGGAAAAGCTCTCTAGATATGAAATTATTTTAAAAACATGACTTATTTGGAAAAATTGTATTTTCTGACCACTTTTAGTTAGAATTCAACAATATTATACATAATATTGAATTATTACATACATGATACAATTCTGAGTATCAGTTTTTTCAATTATAGTTGAACAGAAATAATTATATCTGTACTCATTTCATGAAAAGCAAGGGTGTAATGGATAAAGAATTGACCTCCCAATCAAAAAGGCCTGGGCTCTTGTTATCAAAGTCAAGAAGACTGAACACTTGAGAATGTTATAAAATGCTTTAAGGAACTCAAAGAGGATGAGATAAGAAACAACCAAATACATGAGAAGCAAGAGAAGAATAAATGTATTACAATTAGGATGATATCAGACTGATCTTTAGATCATTTGGATTTGAAGAGTACATAGTGATAGCTGGAATTTATTTTCTACTGGAGAAAGAAAGTGATTTGGTAATAAGGAAATTTGGCAGCCCTCTCAAATTTTAATGTAGATATGAGAAAGAAAAGGCTAATGAATTGCTGATAGTAAATAACATCAACAAGAGTAAAAAAAAGCCATTGCTCTCTCCAAGAATTACTCAAACTCTTGGGGTGCAAAACAAGGGGAAAATCTCTCTTCCCACACCAGACACACTATTGTTTGTCTACAGAGGCATCAAAACTGTCTGAATGTTCCCAAACTGTTGCTGATGAATGCTGTTTATCAAACAGACTGAGAGGGCCATTCATTATCCTAGAGAATACCTCTTCAAAAACTTAAGGGATTGTTGTTCTAAACTGTTGTTGGATGTGTGGACATGTTTGGGGGAAAGGAGGAACATATGTCTCTCACTATATGTGGGTGCTTGCTTTGGGAGGCAGCTGCCTGGGATTCTCAGCTATATAACTGTAGGGAGTAATATCTTTTAATCCTCTTCATTTCTAAAATAAAATAAATAAAAAAAACCCATTTACATCACAAATTAATTCTGCTTCCTCGAGTTTTGATGGGAAGTTCCATTAGCGAAGTCCAATTATTGTTGTCAGATTTCCTTGTCCATTTGACCCTCACATTGTAGGACACCAAAACACCCCTTATTTTGATGTCTGGTAGCAGGAGATGCCACTTGAAATTTTTGTTTGGGATTTATTTGACTTGGGGTTTTGGCAGGTCTTCTCATTTATATAACTAGTTCCCTAGGATTGTGTTTGTGTTTTGAAAAAGAGCAAGCAAACTGTTCCTGCATATTTTAAAAAGCAACTATAAAGCAATTAGTTTGATTTCGTAATACTCTCTCCAACCTCTCCCAAACAAAAAAAAAGTATGAATTACTGGTTCTCACAAGATTTTACAACAGCTGAAACCTTTACTTTAAATAAAACTTAAAGTGATCCTGTACTGTGAAATACTTTGAAATAGTTATTTATATCTTCTAAAAGATATGATTCTCAAAGCTGTGATTCTGCTGGTACAGGAAACTCCTGGTTGAGAAAATTCCCTCTCTGCCAATGCAGTTTAAAACCCTGTCTACAGTTAATGATCTTAGAGAATTACCTAAACTTCTCAGGGTGATAGAAATACCTAGTCTCTTTATGTTCTGCACTCCTCTGGATTTTTGTGTTCCATTCAAGAAGAAAAGTTTGAGAAGATAAGCTGGAGAATATCCAGAGATCAACTAGAAAAAGGAAGGACCATGGGTCCATGTCATATGAGGACTGATTGAGGACCAGGGAATGTTTAGCCTGAATAAGAGAAGACCTGGTGGAAAGTAGGAGAAATAAGGAGCATAAAAGTTTTGATCAAATATTTGCACAGTTTTCCTGAGGAAAAAGGATTATACCTGTTCTGGTTGGCTTCTGAGGGCAGATCTAAAGGAAATGGAGAGAAAGTTGAAAAGTAGTAAACTGGGTTTTATGTCAGGAAAAATTTTTTTAAAAATAAACTGCAGCCTTCTAAAATGAATGAGTCATTTTGATTATTAAGCAGTTTTCCCTCCTTGGAATTCTTTAGAACAGGCTGGATAACAACTAGTCAAACATATAATTATGTTTCCATTCTTTATGTTCCACTCTTCTGAGTACAATTCCAACTAAATGATCAGTGAGCTCCCTTCCAACTTTCATATCTGTGAGTCCCAATTCTGTTAATTCTATAATTACTGTTCTGGCCCTTCAAAAGACCAGAATCCAGTGATTGTTCTCATCAACTAAATATCCATGTAAATACAAACAGAAAAGTCCATGGGTTGACTGTGTATAATTGTCTTCTATTATAGCATTTTACTTTAAAGAATTACTAGTCTATCACCTGTAATAACTTCCATACTCTCTCTAGGTAAATTAGTATTGTCCATTCCTTCTTCCTTTACCTCAGCCCAACTACCTGCCATAAACTCATTCATTTGAACAATGTTCTATAAAAATTTTGCTACTGGTTAGACAAGGAGGGAGAACTGAATTTCAGACTTGTTCCTGGAATATATTGGCTATGTGAACTTGGACAAATCACTTACTCTCTTTGATTCTCATCAACCTCAAAATGAGGATTAGATTAGATGACCTATAGAGTTCCTTCCAGTTCTAAATCTAGGATCTTATGATTCTATTAGTCCAGCCCTCTTCCCAAAATTCTGTCTCAATCTATAATGTACATTGCCATGAAGATACTAATCTAGAGACCACCAGGTGAAGGATGTTTTAGAAGTGGACCTTCTATGACTTTTTTCAAGGAAATTTTTTGGGGCAGATAAAAGAATCCTAATTCTGTTTTGGACAGATTGAGTCATGATGTGTCTAGGACATCCACTTTAATAGTGCTGAACTGAGTCAAGGTTGGAGCTTGTTAATTTTCCATTTTGGTCTCATATGGACAATTTGTGGTGCAACATTGACTTAGATCTCTGGGCTTATCTACCTGATATTTCCTGCAAAGGCTCTGACAAGTTTCTCTGGCTACTGTGGCTACCAAAACAGTTATTGTGCTAATAGTTGGATATGATATGGAGTCTGGAGAGTTGATTTTTTTAAAAAAAGTGGGATCCCAAAATAAAAACTGCTAAGATAGTGAAAGAGATTATTAGAGAGCTTTCTCCCTCATTCAATTCCCCCCTACTTTCGTTAACTATCCCACTTCTCCAAAGGAAGATGGAACCTAAACTGGAAAAAAAGCTGATTTTGGCTGCAGTTAGTAGGGTTAACACTGTTTGCCATATATTCCCCCAAAAGTAATGCCTCACTCTTTGCTCTCTATTCTTTCACCACTATCATTTGTTTCCGTTTTATATAAAGAAAATTTGAAGTCACTGATTACCATTATATGATTAATAACAGCAGCATTGATAATGAGCAGGAGATATGTGCAAGTCTGGATAAAAAGAGACACATTTTGCTTGAGCATGAGGCGAGATGCTGATTTTCACTGGGAAATCATATTTACTTTGGAGGAAATTTATGATAATTTTCCTCAGCCAGTCATGTAGATAAGTAAGAAAGTTAAGTGAGCACACAGAGAGATTGATAACCTAGAGTAAATCAAAAGCCCCTGAGACAGATAAGCCCTTTATTTCAGATAAGCTTTTTATGACATAGATGTAAACCACCAGAATCCAGGAGAAAGAATTCATTATTACATGAATCCTCTTTTGAATCCTATGCATGAGGTTTACCCCCTTTTGTAATATACTACCTTCCAACTTTCATGTGAGGTGAGAATTTAAAGGATAAGTGACTCCTCTGCCCTTCTACCAACATCTGCATAGATATTAATCCAAAACTCCTATTTTGTTTGGTGCTGATCTCTTTGGCTTTTAAAGCTATTTACAACCTGGATCCTTTCTACCTCTCTAGTTTTCTTAACACTGTACTACTTTCTACCTACACTCCAGTGACTCTGGCCTTCTTGCTTTGCTCTTCCTTCCCCATGACATTCCATCTCCAATTCCATGTATTTTTTGACTGTCCCCTATTTCTAGAATGTTCTCCCTTTTGTACTTGTCTCCTGGTTTCTATGGCTTTCCCTATTTCCCTCAATGCCAGAACCTTTATTATATATGATATATGGTTGCTTGCTTGTTGTCTCCTCAAGTAGAATGTGACTTCTCTGAGGACAGGTCCTGTTTTTGTCTTTCTTTGTATCCTCAGTGCTTTGTGTAGTACTTAGTACATAATAAGTGCTTAATAAATGCTTCTTGATGTTGCCAAGTATTAGGATAAACAACTATAATTAATGAAACACTTTCTACTTGCAAAAAAGCTTAGGGAAGACAAGTATAAATAAAATTATATATGTCATAAATATACGTAGGCTAAATTCAAATAAATACGATGTAATAAAATACAAGGTAGGCAAAAAGTGAGGGTATTAAACCTTCAGTCCAGACAAAGCTTCAAATAGAAGATGGTGATTGAACTGAATCTTGAAAAAGAGAGGGATTGTGTGAAGATAGAGATGAAGAAGGAATGTGTTCTGTGCATAGGAGACAAAGTAGTGCAATAACAGAGATGGGAGGTGGAGTAGTATATGAAATCAAGAAAAGTCCAATTTATCACAGAATGAAGAAAGAGGAGTTATGGAAAATTATACTGAAAAGATAGCTACAGATCAGTGAAGGTCTTTAAAAGCTAAACAAGGTAGTTTTAATTTTGTCCTAAAAGCTATAGGGATTTACAAGATTCAATTAAATAGGGGAGTGATGTGCTTATATTTACATTTAAGGAAAATTACTTGGGCATCAATATAAAGGATAGACTGAATTAATACCTAAATTGCAAGCTATGAGGACCTGTGCTAAAGTGTAAGCTGTGAGAATAGAAAGAAGGAGACAGATGCTAGCGGTGCTATGGAGGTAGAAACTGTAAGATTAAGAAACTTATTGAATATGTAGTATGAGACAGAGTGAAAAGTTGACAGCAACACCATTATTATAAATCTGGGAGATTGAAGAATGGCCAGCTAATCAGTCAACAACTACTTATTAAGCTCCTACTATGTGCTAAATACTGTACTAAATGCTAAGGATACAAAGACAAAAAATAGTTCCTCTCAAAGAACTTATAGAGGAAACAACATGAAAACAATACCCAGCAAAAAGGATATACACAGGGTAAAATGCAGAAAGGCTCAAAGAGAAGACATTAAGATTATAGCGTACTGGGGAAAGTTTCTTACAGAAGTCGGGATTTTAGCTGATATTTTAGAGGGTAGGGAAGAGGTAGGCAGACATGAGGAACAACTATGAAAAATGCCAAAGTCAGGATAGAGTTTCATTTTTGAATAACAGAAAAGAGACCAGTGTCACTGGAAAAGTATGAAGAAGTTAGGTTATAAAGGACTTCACAAGATTTTATATTTGATCTTAAAGTTAATAGAAAAACACTGCAGTTTATTGTATAAGGAGTGATATGGTCAGACTGTGTGCTTTTGTAATATATAATAAAACTCAGGCATTGAAGGAAAGAAGAAAAGCCCTCTTGCAAGAGGTAGAACAGAAGCTGAATTTTGATGGAAGCCAGAAAAAACAGGAGGCAAATACCAAAGGGAGCGCATTCTAGAAATAGGAGACAGTCAGTAAAAAGGCACAAAGATGGGAGTCTTATGACCAAAAAAGAACAAAGCAAGAAGGCCAACTGGAGAACAGGTGAAGGTCAGTAAAGTGTTAAGGAGCCAGGAGAGGTAGGAAGGAGCCAGATTGCAAATAACTTTAAAAGTCAAAGAGAGAATTTTATATTTTTTTCTTTAGATTGTTTTGCTTCTTTGATTATCTTACTCCCTTTCTTTTTCCAAGTAAAATGTTTTACCTTTACAATTAGTTTTTCTTAAACTATAATGCTACTCCATTCCCACAGTTTTACACACACACACACACACACACACACACACACACACACACTTTTCCCATTTATTAATCTTTCCCCTACTTTCCCCATTTTGCTTTCATTATTTACTTTTTTCTAGTTTTTTCTTTTATTTAATTAACTATTTTTCCCTTCTTTTGTCCATTTTCTTGTCCTCAGTTAAATGATTAATTCAAAACCTCCTATTCTCTTTAAATAGACTCCAGTCTTACTCTTTTCCCTCCAGGATAAAATATATATCTCATTCTTTCAAATTTCTCATGTTTATTAGTTTTAATTTTATATACTTTTTAAAAAGTACACTTAAAAAATAAGCTTTTTTTTTTTTTTTTTTTTTTTTTTTTTTTTTTTTTTTTTTTTTTTTTTTTTTTTTTGCTTTCCTTCATTAATTTTCTTTCCTTTTAGTTTATTCTAAAATTCTGTTCTCTGGTTCATGATTGTACCTTATTTATTCCTAATTTAATCACTCTGTTTCTCATGAGGTTAAAACTTGTGAAGTGCAAAGTTGGGCCTCCTTCTTCTAACCAATTTCTCTGTTACTGCTTTTATTTTTCTATTCCTATCATTCCTTCCTTCTCCTGTACTCCAGTCTGAGAAAATATCACTTCATGGGAACTAATGCTAGACAAAACTAGCTCCATGTCTTAGATATTATCCTGTGTCCAAAATCATTTATTTCAACTCTATCCCCTAATTTCCTCATTCTAACTATTCTTTCCAATGGCTACATCACCCCATTTCTGAGTCTATGTCCCTTGTCCAATTTATGCACCCTCTTACTCTGCAATGTCCTCTTCCGGGATTTATTGATTCAGTTATTGGGCAATTGAGGGATTGTATTAGGAATAGTGTCTTTCATATAAAAGAGGATAGATTTTCCTTAAAAGATATTGAAATCATCCTTAATGACTTAATTTATTCAAAGAATAAGGCATAAGGTCGTTATGGTAGCTTCCAATGGCCTTCATACAACAGCTAGCTTAAAAAAATGTATAAGTGGTTCTCTCTCAGACTTGGTCAGCATGCCAACATGATCAATACATGTTAAGGAACTTTCACTCAACTGATTCAAAACTATATCCAGGTTAAATATTCTTCCATGCTTTCTCTCTTTCTCTTTCTCTCTCTCTCTCTCTCTCTCTCTCTCTCTCTCTCTCTCTCTCTCTCTCTCTCTCTCTTTGTGTGTGTGTGTGTGTGTGTGTGTGTGTGTGTGTGTGAGTGTTGTCAAAGAATTTGAAGTTGAAGGGATGTCCATCAACTGGGAAATGGCTGAACAAGTTGTGGGGTATATGACTGTGATGGAATACTATTGTGCCATAAGAAAGATGAATAGGATGATTTCTGGAAAACCCTGGGTAGTCTTATATGAACTGAAACAAATGAAGTGAGCAAAACCAAGGAATATACACAAAATTTTAAGGATGATCAAGTATGAAAGACTTAGCTTATTCTGAATGAGACAATGATCCAAGAAAATTTCAAAAGACCCATGATACGAAATGCTACCCATTTCAAAGAAAGACTTGATAAATTCTGAGGAGAGACTGAACTTTTTCACTTTCAGACCTTTTTCGCTTAATTTTTCTGAGGGTTATGTGTGTATGTGTGTTATCTTTTGTAACATGGCTGATATGGACATATGTTTTGTGTGACTTTACATGAATAATCAATATCATGTTGCTTGCCTTCTCCAGGAATGAAGGAGGAGCAAGAAACAGAGAGATAATTTAGAACTCAAATTTTAAAAATTGAATGTTAAAGTCTTTCTTAAATGCAACTAAAACATTTAGTGAAATATATTCAAAATATTAAAATCCACAAAAAAGAAAAGTATGAAGTAAACAGAACATTTAACCTTAATTGCAACTAAGGGATATTAGATGTAATTGGCAGAGCAAATCATTTGTAATGCAACAATTATTCTGTTTGAAATCACAGATATGTATTTGTGTGGAAGGTGGAAGAAGGAAAGAAAATGGGGAAAAGGGTAGAATGTTTTAAAATGGTGTGTACTCACTCAGAAGTAAGGGGGGGAGTGTGTGTGTGTGTGTGTGTGTCTGTGTGTGTTACTAGAGCTGCCAAAAGAACATAACATTTTATGGAGAATATGAAGTCATAGAAAAGAGGAAATTTAATTGTAATTTTGGATACTGTTGATGTAATGACTGGAGAGAGACTATAAAAGAGAGAAACAGAAAAGAAACTTTTTGGAGACTAAAAGAATCAATTGTCTTATGTGAAAAAACAAACTTGAGACATTTGCTGAGATAATTGAATTCAGTCTTTAAAGTTTGGTGAAAATATAATGAGAATGGCTGAATAAATTGTGGTATATGAATATTATGGAATATTATTGTTCGGTAAGAAATGACCAGCAAAATGATTTCAGAAAGACCCTACATGAACTGATGCTAAGTGAAATGAGCACAACCAGGAGATCATTGTACACAACAACAACAATATTATACAATGATCAATTCTGATGGATGTGGTCCTCTTCAACAATGAGATGAACCAAATCAGTTCCAATAGAGCAGTAATGAATTGAATCAGCTACATCCAGCGAAAGAACTCTGGGAGATGACTATGCACCATTACATAGAATTCCCAATCCCTCTACTTTTGTCCGCCTGCATTTTTGATTTCCTTCACAGGCTAATAGTACACTATTTCAAAGTCCAATTTTTTTTATACAGCAAAATAACTGTTTGGACATGTATACTTATATTGTATTTAATTTATACTTTAACATATTTAACATGTATTGGTCAACCTGCCATCTGGGGGAGGGGATGAGGGGAAAGAGGGGGAAAATTGGAACAAAAGGTTTGGCAATTGTCAATGCTATAAAATTACCTATGTATATAACTTGTAAATAAAAAGCTATAATAAAAAAAAAGAAAAAAAGAAAGTATAATGAGAATTCTTGACTGGCTTTAATTAGTCTAGAAAGAGCTAAAAAGTAGGACTACATCCAGAGTTCAGGAAGAGTCCTCAGTTGCAGTTGATGGCAAGAGGTGAATCTGGATATGATCTTATGAGTGCTATATTGTTGAAATATTAAATCTTTCTATTGTTTGTTTATGCTGTTAATAAATTATATGTCTGATAAAACTGACATTTGTTTAAACCCAAGAGATCAGATTTAAGAAAGAGAAAAGGGAGAGTTTATAAGGAGAAGATCTACTATGTGCAAGGTGCTGAGCTAAGCCCTTTACAAATATTATTTCATTTGATCTTTACAACATTGTGAAGTTGTTGTTACTTTTATTCCTATTTTACAGTTGAGAAAAATAAGAGAGATGAAGTGACTTGCCCATGGTCACATAGCTAGGAAATATTGGAGGCTGGATTTGAACTCAATTCCTCCAGATTCCAGGCTCAGGCTTCCATGCATTATCCTACAGAGCCACCTAAAAAGGTTTTTTAGTTTACTTTATAAACTGGAGTAGGGACTTGAGCTAACTAAGTAAGGATGCTATGCATTTAAAGTAAATTTTCAGGGAAGATCAGAACAAACTTGTTTGATTGACTTAGAATCCAGTATAAGAATTAGTAAGGTAAGAAACCAGTAATTAAAGAGAAGGATGTTCATTCCATAACTGTAAACACATATTTTTCTAATATTCAGAGTCAGTAACTCTCCTGAAAAAGAATCTTGGCAAATTTCCATAATAACATTTAACTGAGTAGTATTTGAGAAAGGCAAGGGATTTTTGTTCTTTTTTACCCTGTAAAGCAAAATTCTCAGGAAAATTCCTCAAATCTCTATTGATTTATATAAATTCCATCTAGATTTTTGTAAGAGCTAAAGTAAAGGAATCTTATAAACTGGTCATTTTGTTTTGAAGTTTTCCCATTTTGCTTCAGAGAAACAGAAATTGCACCAATTTTTACCATTTAGATTCTTAAAATATATATAACAATTTTGATTTATGTAAAATCAGTGTTATTTTGGTCCAATTCATAGTTAACCTCCTTCTTAATTTCTAATTTGAAATTACTAAATTTGGATTCTTTTCCCTTTATTTACCAAAAGCTGCAAAAACTATTTTTATAGTTCAAGGTTTTCATCTCCTTCAGTACCCAGAGGAAAACTCTGAGTTACAATATTACTTGTCATGATCCTACCTAATTTAAAAACAAACAAACAAACAAAACAAACCAAAAAATCACCCTTTAAGATAATTCACCTCAGACAACCTTTAAATAGTAATAACATGACTTTGAAATCAAATTAATCCTCCAAATGTGGAAATACTCTACTCTTCCAAAAATATGTATGTATCCCACAGAAGATAATAGGAGCTACTCTAAACATGTCAAGGAAACAAATTAACTTTTTCAATATGCCTAGTGTTAAAATCAAGTGATCTAGGTAACAAGTTTTAACATGTCTTCTTTTGGTCTCGAGGTTACCATGGAACAACAGCCTAGTAAAGAACAAGCTGTCATACTTCTTTTGCGTGGTAATGTGAGTCAATAGAAGTTCAAAGTACAGGGGCATTGAACAACGCTAGGTGGAGAAGCCGGAGAAAGGGAGGGATGTTTTGAGTTGGTTACTGGTGGGGGCAGGGTGAGCGGCGGGTGGAGTAGTGAATAAAGTTTGGGACTTTCTTGGATTCCAGTTTGAATGCACACCTTCCTGCCCTGATTGGGAACTTCATTCTTAAATTGGGAGATAAGTGAAGGAAAGGAGGATGTGACAAGACAAAAACTGCACTCCATTATTATTAATTACTCCTAGTATTCTTTGGACTAGTTCCAAAAGAAGGCAAGTCGGCAGTAAATTACTGTCACAACCTTTCAAATATTTTTCCTACCTGACCCTCCCTCTCCATTACACATCTTTTTAGATAAATGCAGTTGCCCCCTATTTACTTAGTACTGATTCTATTAGACTTCTACTAGGAGGAAAGGGGTGAGGGAGAGAGGAATAGATGAAAAAAACCAGAGAAAAGAATATCCCAAAAACCAAGAAATAGAACTTGACAAAATTGTCTGGGGGTTGGATGGAGGACAGGAGATGGGGCACGGCTATGAATACAATTGATTACTCACAGTTTTTTGCTTCTGAGATCATGAGAAAGAGACTCAGAATTAAGGCAACGCAGCGCCCTCCAAGGATCTTCATTGTGAGAAGGCCCAGCACCAAAGATTACGCGATGAAATATGCAGTCTTGTTTGTGCTGCGACAGCTTCGATTGCTTCTGCTTCTGCTTCTGCTTCTGCTTGCTTCTGCTTCTGCTTCTGCTTCTGCTTGCTTCGGCTTCTGCTGCTTCTGCTTCTGCTTCTGCTTCTGCTTGCTTCGGCTTCTGCTAGGGCTTCGGCTTCAGTTTGTTCTCTATTTACTTTGTCCCAGTGCCCGAGAGCGAGACAGCAAAATGCGGCAGTAAGCAAGAGGGAGGGGAGAGATTGCCAGCTCCAGGTCCCCCAGCCCCTACTGGGGAAAGTGATAACAGTGGGGCAGAAGCCATCCCAGAAACAGGACATTTTCCAGGAAGCTCTTCAAAGTTTGTGGGGGTGGGACAGGGTGAAGAAAGCCGGTTTAGTAAAAAGAATCCGGGTATCTTTCCTTCTCTTGCAACCAGGTCCAAGTAGTTTGTTCGTTTTGTTTTTTTTTTTTTCTTCATACATATCTTACGTTTGATTATATAAAGAGATAGATGAAAAGTAAAGTTTTTAAAAGTGAACACTGAAAACATTTCAGCAGGAAAAATTTGCTTAAGACTACTGCTGGAATATCATTGGGCTCAGTTTATATCAGAACGTGCAAAGTTGATAAGGAGATGAAGGGCTTTCTTCTGCACTTTCCTAATGGTGTTAATTCCCAGAGGTTGGTTTCAGTGAATATACTCAGGAGTCTATATTTATAAAGGTGTTAATGGAAATAAAATAGATAGTTCTAATCTTTAATATTGTATTAGTCCATTTATATAGTCCTTTCTACGGACTTTGAAAGTGAACGTAGGAAGAAGTCAGTATTTTGAACAAAATAGTACCTTTTAAGTATGCGAACTTGTCGACTTTATTACTGGCAAAGAAATGGAAATTTCTGATTATTTAATATTCTGGTTTTACATAAATCAATATTAAAGGGCTAAAATCTCCATCCAAAAGTGGTGTTTTAAGCTGACTGAATTACTGCTTCAGTTCCTAGCCACAATGCTGAAGAATATTGGGAGGAGGGGGAAAGAAAACAAAGAACAGGTAGGGAAATCATCAATATTATCAGCTATAGATAAGGATACAAAATAAAAACGTCATTTTAAATGAATTTTTGAAAGTATAAATAACAACCTACACGACAAAATTCTCAATTCTCTCAAAATATTATTCCTCTCAGCCTATAAGAATTCTATATACCTCCTCTCTGAAGTTCTCATTCCTCTCATTAATCTTGTGTATAACAGCATTTATTTATTTACATATCTATTTTTAAAAAATAATAGATGTACTTATCTTACAAAATCAATAAAACAGAATGATGATATTTTTAAAAATATTAATTTTTAGTGGTATTGTAATTAATCTCACTAAAAATCTATCTGACCCTATAGGAAAGTAAATGAATAAGGGAATATGAGAAAGGGAGAGGGTGATAGAAAAGAAGGCATATGGAGAGATCAGAAGCAAAACACTTTTCAGGAAAGACAGAATGAAAGGAGAGAGAGAATAGAATAAACAGGGAAATACAGTTAGCAATAGTAAATATGAAAAATTCGAAGCAAATTTCTCTGATGAAGGCCTCATTTTTCAAATATATAGGGAACTAAGTCAAATTTATTTTTAAAAAAAGCCATTCCCCAATTGATAAATGATCAAAATATATGAACTATGCACAGTTATGAAACCATGCATATCCTTTGACCCAACAATACACTACTAGGTATTAATCCCAAAAGAGATTTTTTTTTTAAAGGAAAGGGCCTATTGTGATCTGTGGTTATGATGGAATATTATTGTCCTATAAGAAATGATTGAGCAGGATGCTCTTTAAAAAAACCTGGAAAGTTCTCCATGAACTCAAGCAAAGTGAAATGTACTATGTACACAATAACAGAAATATTGCAAGATGATCATTGTGAATAACTTTTCTATTAGCAATGACTCTTCTGAAGACTTATAATGAAAAATGCTATCTATACCCAGAGAAAAGACTGTTTGAATATAGATTGAAGCATACTTTTTTCACTTTTTTAAAACTGTGTGTGTGTGTGTGTGTGTGTGTGTGTGTGTGAGAGAGAGAGAGAGAGAGAGAGAGAGAGAGAGATTGAGAGAGAGAAAGAGAGAGAGAGAGAGAAAAAGAGAGACAGAGACAGAGACAGAGAGACAGTCAAACAGACAGAGGGAAGGAGAAGAGATTTTTTTAGCGAGTGGGTGCGATGGAGGGAAATCTATATTTTCTTTTGTAACATGATTTTTATGGAAATGTTTTGACTTCTCAATGGAGGAGAGGAAGAGAGAAATCTTGGAATTCAAAGTTTTAAAAATAAATGTAAAATTTATTTTATATGTAACTAAGAGAAACAAAAGTATTTAAACATACAAAATAAGAAAGTGAATCCGGGAAAAAATAGACTAAGACAGCTAAAGGAATGAAGGAATTTATTCTAATTAGTTAAACCTAGCTAGGTTTGTTTTTTTTGTTTTTTACATCAGGGAAGCCTTAACCACTGGGATGCTCTCCCATAGTGAGGTAGCACATGCCCCTCCTTCACCCTTCCCTCTAAACAGTTCTTTTCTCTGTTGTCCTTTTTGGGCTGGGGGGATAGGGGGTGGGGACCGAATTACGATAGTTAGCCATTTAGAGCTCAGGATATCTAGGCAAACATTGGCGCAATAGTGTGGGCGGGACTTTGTTAGACTTATAGTGGTGTGGGGCGAGACCTCAAGTCAGAAGGTTATCATTAGTGTGGTATATAGGTTGTGTTCTCATGGTGGTGGGAACTCTGTCCTTTCTTGCTGGTCATTGGAGATCCCAGAATAGTCTTCCCCCTATCTTTCAGGTCCCTTCATCCTTTTCCTCTCCGCTCCTTCCCATTCTCTCTCCCACTGTTTCCTGGCTTTCTATTTTTGTTGCCTCCCTCGGTCTGTCTCCGATTCGATTCCCGGGCCTTGCCCTTTTTTGTTAAATTCCAGTTTTGATTCCGGGGCTTTAGCTTTTTTCTTCATCCCCATACGGATTTGCTGGTCTTGCCCTTTTTTCCCTTGGCTAAATGCAGTTCCTTAAACCCTTGAACCTCCGCCCTGTGGAGAGTGGAGAGTGTCAGAATCAGTCTTGGTAAATCGTTCGGTTTTTTTTTTTTTTTTTTTTTTTTTTTTTTTTTGCGTGCCTGTTTCCCATGTAAAAAGAATTATCAAGTCCCACCAAGGCAGGAAAGGGGCATTGCGTTGGTTTGTAAAGAAAGCTTCCCTTCTCCCTCCCCTCCCCCCCCCCACTACTTTTGAAATTGTAATTCTTTTTGAATTTGGAGGTTCTTCCCCTTCGGGGGAAAATCCGAATCGGAAAAGAGTCAAAAAATGAAATAGCTTTTTAATAAGTGTTTCTAGCTCCTTTGTTTTGCTTTGATATTTTTGTATAACTCCATGTTATACAAGTCTAAATGGACACTGCGATTTACCTCGACTACTACTACAACTTTCTGTATTTTGGATGCAAACCAAACTAAAATTTCCTATAATGGCATCGAACATTTTATTTCTATTCTTTACCCTGGTCCCACTTATTCCTGTTTTACTGTTTTTGTTCATATCCTCCTACATAAGACCTCCATTGCCTTTGCTGAATTCTCTGGGCATTCCTTACTATCCTAAGTGGTTTTTGTTTTGTTTTGTTTTCTTAAAGCTCTTGTGAATTGTAAAAGATCATGTGAATTAGCTCATCATAGTTACCTAGAGGAAATATTCCTAAACAGGAAACTATAATAGAGATCTCTGGTAGTCTGCAGCTACCTATAACATATTGATTTTCTTTCCACTTCAGTTTTGGGATCAAGAAGAAGGTAGAAAATAAAAAAAAATTATGTGTGTGTGTGTGTGTGTGTGTGTGTGTATATATATACACACACGTGTGTGTGTGTATATATATATATATATATATATATATATATATATGGTAAAGCGTTATTGAAATTTTATTGCTCCACACTACAGTGTTTTCTTTCAAGTTGAATTGTACTTAATGAAAATTTTATAAATCTTAAAATACATTTTAAGTTAACATTTACACTAGTTTGTGATATTTTCTTTGTCACTTTAGTTTCCTAATATATCCTTCCCCCATTTCCCTACTCCTTAAACAATCTAAAGCAAAGAAGAATGCAGAATGTGACAAATGTGGAAATATGTTTAAAAGAATTGTATATATTTAACCTATATCAGATAGCTTGCTGTCTTGGAGAGAAGATAAAGGAGGGAGAAAAATTTGGAACACAGTTTCACAAAAATAAATGTTGAAAATTATCTTTACATGTATTTTAAAAAATCAAACACTATTTGAAAAATAAAGCTAAAAACTATAAAAAGAACCATAAAAACAAACTAGCCAACATAACTAAACCACCTGTCTGTGTATGCTATTCCCTTTTTATACTCATTGCCCTTTACCTCTTCACAGGAGAAAAGAATATGGAGTGTTATTTTTCTCTCTTCTCTGGGGTCCAGTCTTGTCGAAAATTACTTTTAAGGAGTATTTTGTAATTGTAATGAGATTGGTTTCTGCTCTTTCATGTTTTGGTGTGCTGCAGATTCAGACTTTTATAACTTCTATTTGGATTTCATATCACAATAGATAACCCATAGTTATTTTCCTTTGTTTCTAAAAAAAAAAACTGGCACTCTTTATCAACCTCTATTGTCTTTCCCTCCATCTTTGGGCATCTTTAAACCATGTTTGAGTTATTGATTAGCATATCTTTGCAACAGGTCTGGGGCCTCTTCCTTGATCCATCTCTTTTAGCTACCAAATTTTTTCCTGGTTCTGTATTTGTCCTATAAAAGATCTGCTCATAATAAACATCTGTATTTGTCCTATAAAAGATCTGCTCATAATAAAGATCTTTGCTAAGTCCTTTTCAGGACTAAACCCATTATGAGATTTGTTCTCTCTCTTTTTCTGTTTGTCTGTCTGTCTCTGTGTCTGTCTCCTCTCTCTCTCTCTCTCACACACACACACACACACACACACACACACACACACACATTGCTTTCCCTTTAATAGCATCTTTCTCCTTACTATATAGCTAACTCTGGTCTGCTAAACAATTCTGTGGATCAAATCTACCATTCAGTGGTGTACTTCCGTATCATGCCATATTCCTTTAATGGATTCTTCCAAACTCCTTTTCTTGATGACGATAATCCTATTGTTCTCCCAAATCAACTTCATATTTGTCACTCCTGGTTCCTGTTTTATTTACCTTTTATTTTGCCTGTAACCTCTTCTTCTAAATACTTTTTGACAAAGAGAATGTCCATTGTGAATTTGTCACATGTTTATTTAGAACTAGGAATTGCTACCCTGACTTCATCATCATCATCATGAATCTGCTGGGATTGCTTTGGATCATTACTGAAAAATTCTAAGTCATTTACAATTGATCATTATACAGTATTGTTGTGTACAACATTCTCCTTATTCTGCTCACTTCACTTTGCATCATTTCATGGAAGTCTTTCCAGGTTTTTCTGAAAGTATCTTGCTTGTTAATTTCTATGAGCACAAAAATATTCCATTTCAATCATATATTACAACTTGTTCAGCCATTTCCCAATTGATGAACACCCCCTCATTTTCTACTTCTTTGCCGCCATAGACTGCTAAAAATATTTTTATACAAATAGGTCCCTTTGCCTTTGTATACATACAAATAGTATGTATAGTTTTAAAGCCCTTTGACCATAGGTCTAAATTCCTCTCTGGAATGTTTAGATAAATTCATAACTTTACCAATAGTAAAATCAGAGGTTCCTTAACCTGATTCTCATACAATATTTACCCCTTAACATAAACCATATTATATGACCATTAAAATGAACCTTAGCTCTTCCTGGGAAGAAGTTATTACTTTGCCCTCTTTTAAACTTATTTGTGTTTGGGGCACCCGCAATCTTTCAATCACATAGGTTCTCAACTTTATTCAATAAAATCATATGTGATTATTATTTAGTTTTGTTGCTGCTTTATATCTGCCATTTTGAATTATTACATTAATCTAGATCTATATCCTCTAATCTATATCGATTATCAGCAAGTGATTATCTTGAAAATGATTTTGCTTAATTGTGCCATACAAATAAAAATTTTAAATTCATTGTATCCTAAAGTTATTTTTGAATCTAATGTTAATTTTTAAGGAAAGTTACTTTTCCTATGGTGGGACTTGATACTTGATAATGCAGGGAAAACAGCCATAGTCAAAATTGTCAAAAGAGGTAAGGTATGGATATTTTTATAATTGTTAAATTATCCTTAATTCTAATTAACTATTTCTTCAATTTTTTTCATACACTTCAAGATGCTGCTATCTTGTTTTGACCTTTTTTACCTCTAAATATTCACAGATCTTCAATTTCCCCTTATACCTAATCAAATTCTCTTCTATGAAGACTTTAGTGATCTCAGTCACTGCCCCATGTCTAACCTCATTCTTATCTATTTGACCTTGCTGATCACTGTATTTCTTGCATTATGCTTATTTATGGATGTCTTCTCCTCTGAATAGATTTGTAAGTTCTTTTAAAAACAATGTCAGTTTTCATTTTAGCATTCTTCTGCACCCAGAATATTATATTGCACAAATTATATAACCTTAATTAAATTTTCTTGAATAAGGTTGAAGTGACTTCTAGAATCATTGTTTTAAAAGTTAATTGTATCAAATTTGCAACACTTTTTTTGTTCACAGGCTAATACAGAGAGCCTGTTTAACCTATAATAAAGCTGAATTATAGTATGAATACGTAAAACTACATGTTCTATTTTCAAAGGATAAGGGCCATAGGTGGGGAGGAAAAAGAATATAGGAAGCTGTATAAGGTAGTTTTTTAAGTAACCATTAACCTATCCTGAGCCTTTGTATTTTATGATATTCTTCCCTTGTATGATATTCTTACCCAAGGTTATATACTTTTGGACCCTATTGATAAGATGTGGAAGATAAGAGTGATAAGTGGTCTAACATTATGTCTTTGCATAGAAGTGCTTATTAATATTTATTAAATTGCCATTATAAAATATTTAAATATTTTACTTCTCTACAATATAATTTGGTTTGGAAAACAATGGCATAATAAAAGAAAGACTCATGAAATCAAAATTTTAGTCATAGTTTTACCATGGACTCATAAATTTGAATAAGTCACTTTTCTATACTGGATCTTCATTTTAATTTGTAAAATGATGGGATTGGACTAAATGATTTCTAAAATCCTGTGATTCTGTAAATAGATTTTTTCCTCCCTTTTCTGACCCCAGGAAAACATTTTTCTTTTTTTTAAGTTTGTCTGTGATATCCAATTCCTTTGTAGCTTTCTTGGGTACTTCATGTTCTGCTGCTTCCCCAGGGTTCCCACTTCTAGGTTACTACCTTTACTAGCCACACTTCCCATTCCTTTAAATAGTTAAGAATTGGAAAATAAGGAATCTAAATGAATGAATTTGTATGAAATGTGTGAGGTAGAATTTGTAGCAAAGTAGTGTTGGATTTAGAAGCCTGGTTTTAATCTATGTTTAAACTGTTACTTTTGTGACAAGAGGTATACTTTTACTTTACCTCTCAGCCACAGTCTTCTTATCCGTAAAATGGTATTTGTTGTAAGGAAAACACTTTTTAAACTTTAAAATAATATATAAATTTAAGCTAACGAAACATTTTAGTCTTACCAGAAGTAATTTTATTTTTTAAAATTTATCCTTATTAATGTGAAATCAATTAAATATTTGGTAAAATCTTTGTATCAGAAGGAGGCCGAAAAGTTCAGACACTTTCAATGAAGATATTTGTTCGGAGCAGTTACTTTTTTTTAAAATAATTATAACTTTTTATTGACAGAACCCATGCCTGGGTAATTTTTGCACTCACTTCTGTTCCGATTTTCCCCTTCCCTCTTTTCAACCCCTCCCCCAGATGGCAAGCAGTCCTATACATGTTAAATAGGTCACAATAGATACAATATATATGTGCAGAACCGAACAGTTCTCTTATTGCACAGGAAAACTTGGATTCAGAAGGTAAAAATAACCTGGGAAGAAAAACAAAAATGCAAACAGTTTATATTCATTTCCCAGTGTTCTTTCTTTGGGTGTAGCTGCTTCTGTCCATCATTGATCAGTTGAAACTGAGTTAGATCTTCTCTTTGTCAAAGAAATCCACTTCCATCAGAATACATCCTCATACAGTATTATTGTTGAAGTATATAATGATCTCATGCTGCTCATTTTACTTAGCATCAGTTCATGTAAGTCTCTCCAATCCTCTCTGTATTCATCCTGCTCATCATTTCTTACAGAACAATAATATTCCATAATATTCATATACCACAATTTACCCAACCATTCTCCAATTGATGGCCATCCAACCATTTTCCAATTTCTAGCCACTACAAACTGGGCTGCCATAAACATTTTGGCACATATTGCTCCCTTTCCCTTCTTTAGTATCTCTTTGGGGTATAAGCCCAGTAGTAGAACTGCTGGATCAAAGGGTATACACAGTTTGATAGCTTTTTGAGTATAATTCCAAATTGCTCTCCAGAATGGTTGGATTCATTCACAACTCCACCAACAATGCATCAATGTCCCAGTTTTCCCCCATCCCCTCCAAAATTCATCATTATTTTTTCTTGTCATCTTAGCCAATCTGACAAGTGTGTAGTGGTATCTCAGAGTTGTCTTAATTTGCATTTCTCTGATCAATAGTGATTTGGAACACTCTTTCATATGAGTGGAAAGTTTCAATTTCATCATCTGAAAATTGTCTTCATATCCTTTGACCATTTATCAATTGAAGAATGGCTTGATTTCATATATATTAGAGTTAACTCTCTATAATTTTGGAAATGAGGCCTTTATCAGAACCTTTAACTGTGAAAATGTTTTCTCAGTTTGTTGCTTTCCTTCTATTCTTGCTTGCATTAGTTTTGTTTGTACAGAAGCTTTTTACTTTGATGTAATCAAAATTTTCTATTTTGTGATCAATAATGGTCTCTAGTTCATCTTTGGTCACAAATTTCTTCCTCCTCCACAAGTCTGAGAGATAAACTATCCTATGTTCCTCTAATTTATTAATAATGTTTTTCTTTATACCTAAATCATGAACACATTTTGATCTTATCTTGGTATACAGTGTTAAGTGTGGGTCCATGCCTAATTTCTGCCATACTAATTTCCAGTTATCCCAGCAGTTTTTGTCAAATAATGAATTCTTATCCCAAAAGTTTGGATCTTTGGGTTTGTCAAACACTAGATTGCTATAGTTGACTATATATATAGTCTTGTGAACCTAACCTATTCCACTGATCAACTAATCTATTTCTTAGCCAATACCAAATGGTTTTGGCAACTGCTGTTTTATAATATGGTTTTAGATCAGGTATAGCTAGGCCACCTTCATTTGATTTTTTTTCATTAATTCCCTTGATTTTCTCAATCTTTTGTTCTTCCATATTAATTCTGTTGTTATTTTTTCTAGATCATTAAAATATTTTCTTGGAAGTTTGATTGGTATAGCACTAAATAAATAGATTAATTTAGGGAGTATTGTCACCTTTATTATATTCGCTCGGCCTATCCAAGAGCATGTAATATTTTTCCAATTATTTAAATCTGACTTTATTTGTGTGGAAAGTTTTTTGTAATTTTGCTCATATAATCCCTGACTTTCCTTTGGTAGATAGATTATTTTATGCTGTCAACAGTTATTTTGAATGGGATTTCTCTTTGTATCTCTTGCTGTTGGATTTTTTTGGTGATGTATAAAAATGCTGATGATTTATGGGGTTTACTTGGTATCCTGCAACTTTGCTAAAGTTATGAATTATTTCTAATAGCTTTTTAGGAGAATCTCTGGGGTTCTCTAAGTATACAATAATATCATCTGCAAAGAGTGATAGTTTGGTTTCCTCATTGCCTACTCTAATTCCTTTAATCTCTTTCTCGACTGTTATTGCCAAGACTAGCATTTCTAATACAATATTGAATAATAATCGTGATAGTGGGCAATCTTGCTTCACTCCAGATCTTACTGGGAAAGGTTCCAGTTTTTCCCCATTGCATATGATGCTTACTGATGGTTTTAAATATATGCTCCTGACTATTTTAAGGAAAAGTCCATTTACTCCTATCCTCTCAAATGTTTTTATTAGGAATGGATGTTGGATTTTATCAAATGCAGAGCAGTTACTCTTAAAAAAAAATCAGAACCACCTGGAAGTTTCCCTTCAATGATCCAACCAGTAATCATTTAATAACCACTTATTATACACTAAGTGCAGAAGGTACAAAAAAGGGCAAAAGACAGTTTATTTTCCCTCTGGTTTAATGAGCTGAAAAATGTGAAAACAACCATGTACAAACAAGATATCTAATTCAGGACTGATTGGAAACAGTCATAGGGAAAGGCAAAAATCATGAAAAAGGATCAGGAAAAGCCCTTCATAGAGGCCTGCTTTCATTAGCGATGACTTAAAGAAGCCATAAAAGCTAAAAGGCAGAGATGAGAGAGATGTAAGCTTTCTAGAACTGATCTTGCTTTTTTACATTTCAATCCTTGGTTTTATTTCTGAACTCATCTATTTTCTAAAAGCTCTTATTTTTTCTCCCCATGGAGATTTTTTTCTTTAGGATCAGGTAAAGGCAGTTTAGTATAATCGATAAACAATATTTTTACTCTGTTCAGGAAGACTTGAGTCTAAATCACTTACTAAATGATTGTGCTACCTTTGTGACAAAGTCATATGACCTCTCCAAATATCAGTTTTATTATCTATATGTGGGGGTGATGATAAAAACAGACCTCCTTAATTGTTTAATCATTTCAGTCATGTCTAACTTTTTGTGACCCTATTGGGGGATTACTTGGTAAAGATGCTTAGAGGCCTTTGTCATTTCTTTCTCCAACTCATTTTACAGATGAGGAGACTGAAGCCAACAGGGTTAAATGACTTGCTCAAGGTCATCTAGCTAGAAGGTGTCTGAGGCTGAACTTAAACTCGGTTCTTCCCGTCTCTAGACCTGCCACTCTTACTTACTGTGCCACCTCGCTAACCACTTACAATCCTTTACACACAAATAAAAAACACTGAATAAGTGTGAGATATTCTTATTAGGGAGGAAATAAAGGAGGAAATATAACATGTGTATCTATGAATTGTTTGTAAATCATTTCTTATATTGTCTAACTTTTTGTGTGTCCAATCTCTTCTCCTCAATTAGACTGTAAGCTCTTTACCAGTGGGATCTTTGTATTGTATATTTCTTTGTATTTTTCATAGTCCACATTGTCTATCTAATAAAGTCTTTTTAAAAATAAGTTAGTTGGTGCAGCTAGGTGATTCAGTGGATTCAGGATCCAGTCCTGAAGTCAAGAGGATATGAGTTTAAGTCTGGTCTCAGACACTTAACACTGTGTGACCCTGGGCAAGTCACTTAACCCCAATTGCCTCAGCAAAAAAAAATTAAAATAAGTTAGTCAGTGAATGTTTCTTTAAATTAATATTTCAAATTAATGTAGCTTTGCTTTAGTATAATAATGTAAGATTTTAATTATTTAATAATTTAATATAAAGTTAATTATTCATTAACAGAAGCATTCCTAAAGAACATTGTGTTTTGTTTTTATTTCCTTTAAAACAGAAAGTCCAATAAGTGTGGTTACAATCATCATTTTTTCCAGACTGATATTAGACAGGCAAATTTTGACATCACAATTTTTGACATCACAATTTTTGACATAAAGGTGGCCATGGAATTAGGAAAATATGGGAAAATTACTACACTGACTCATATGGCCTGATATTATTGATTCTAGCAATGTAAATAGAATAGAATTGAAAGCATCAATATGCGAGCTATTAAGACATCCCAGGATGTCAGGAAACCCTGTATTGGTGTAAGTAACAAATCTGAATATATAAATTCAAGATAAGTGATATAATGTTATAAAGAGATTGATTTGTGTTTCAAAATATTGTACAGATGAACACATTAATTCTCCTAATATCATGAGAAATGTATATGGTTTAATTTTTTTATGCTAAGAGTTTAGTAAGACTTCTTTCCTTTTTTTAATGTAATTTTTATATTATAAAACCTTACATTGATTAGGCATATTCTGTACCTCCACAAATTTTTTTGTTTATCTTTTATGATATTCTATTAAATAACTGGAGCAGAAGAGTTGGGCAGTCATTTGAAATTTGTGATTAGCTAGAGGGTAAAAAACAAAGAATACATTTTATTTGGGAATGGGAAGAGATGCTAATTTATTTTTCCCTTATTGAATACCTTAAATTCTACTGCATTTTAACACTAAACTATCACATGGATCTTTTTAAAATTTTAATCATGTTTTGTTTTTATATTACAATTCTGAATATCCACCTTTCCTACCAGGCCTTACTATGACAATTGTTATATGATTAAGGAAAATAAATTAACATCTGAAAGCATGTGACATATCACACTCATGCAATCCTTGACTTGTTTTGAATTATTTTTGTGCAAATAATGGGGAAATGTGTATTTAAATGTACACAATATTTTTTGTGTAAAGCCAAGTAAACTTAGCTGCTATGTTGTTTTCATACCTAGTCTGCCTAACTTTCTTTCACTCAAAAAATAATTCTGTGAATGATAGCTGTGCTTTCTCTTTAGGGGCTTCCAAATATTATAAATAATGTCATTAAAATTAGTTTATAACAACTGAAATTTTATCAATAAAGAATAGTGGAATTAGCCCACAATAATACTGAGCCCACTTTCTATTGGATTTTATGAATAATAATGAGCAGATAAGTGAGTTTATTTTCTTCTATTATATATATGTGTGTGTATGTGTGTGTTTGTGTGTTTGTGTGTGTGTGTGTGTGTGTATGTATGTGTGTGAGTCCATTAGTCTATTTATCTACCTATGTATGCCATTTCATTATTGACAACTCTTTGAAACATTAATTCTGGAGGAATGTTTCTATGGAAATACTCCAGGGACCTTTGTTAATCCCATTTTGTTTTGCATTTTTCATTAATGATTTTGATGAAGACACATATTACCTGAATCTGGGAAGCGTCAACATAACACATTGTATAGTGGAATTAAGATCCCAAAAAAGTTTGACAGGCTAGAATAACGTGCCAAATCTAGTTAGGTAAATAATTTTTACACCAAACCTATGATTTCATCAGTGTGAAAGCTCCTGGTGAAGGATATAGACATATATATATATATATATATATATATGTATGTAGCTATTTACATATAGACATATATATATGTCTATATGTAAATAGCTTATATTTTTCTTTTACAATCAGCTGTATTATCTATTGTTACTAAGTCTGTAGCTGACTACGTCCTCAAAAGTTGAACTGTAATATCTTTACATAATAAGACTATTTTTATTTTCAGAAGAAAACCATTAGCCTATAATTTGAGGTGACCACAATGAGAGAGAACATAATGGAAGAAAACATAATGAATGTATGATGGAAAGAACATGGTACAGGCAATCAAAGTGTTTGTGATCAATTCTTGTCTCTGCAACTTGTCAGCTGTTATGACTTTAAACACTTGTTTATAATATTAACCTTTGTAGACTTCAGATTTCTCATTTGTAAAAGAGGATAATCAGGTGATGTAATGAAGAGAGGGCTAGGCTTGGAGTCTCAAGAAGACATCTTTGTGAGTTCAAATCTGGCCTCAGCTTACTAGTTGTGTGACCCTAGTGAAGTTACTTAACTTCAGTTCCTTATCTGTAAAATGAATTGAAAAAGGATTTGGCAAACCATTCTAATATTTTTGACAAGGAAGGCCTAAACGGGGTCAAGACACTGAAATAACTGAACAACACAAATATAATGATAATACACTATCTACCTAATAAAAAAATTAAAGTACTTTATAACCCAAAAAGAACTATTTATATAGCAGCTTTTTATTATGATGTTTAGAAAGTTTACATTGTTTTAAATATTTTTTATAGTAATGGAAAATAATGCTTGGGTTTACTGTTTCAAACCTTTAATTGTTTTTTGGGGGGTGAGAAATTTTTCACATCCAGTTGAGTGGTAATAATGCATATGTATTAAATGTTCAAGTGTTTCTCGAAAAATACAATGAGAAAATTTTACCTGTAGTACAGATTTGCCAGGGTTGTGGTTAGGCTCAAATAAGCATATATGAAATTCTTTGCAAATTTTAAAAGTCTATCAATGGCATTAATGACTAAATATAACTATTAGAAATAGTAATCTAGGTGCAGTGGATAGAGCACCAGCTCTGGAGTCAGGAGAACCCGAGTTCAAATGTGACCACTTCACTTGACCCCAATTGCCTCAGCCAAAAAAAAAAAAAAAAAGAAAAAGAAAAAAAGAAATTAATCTATAGCAAATAGAAACACCCAGGAATCTTAACAGATATAATTTCTGACACACTATAATGCAGGGTCACAAGGAGTTGTGGGATTTTGTTTTATTTCTTTGCATTTCCATTTATGAACATGCAGTTCAATATATGATTATTAAGCACTTGCTAGGCCCTTCAGATATGAGACAAAAATGGTATTTTATTTCAAGAATTTATATTCTATTGGAATGATACGTGTACCTAGTTAATAAAATTCTTTTATCTAATTGTTCTTGGTTCTGTTAGGTTTTATGAAAAAATAACAATGGGCAAATAGTGTTTTAAAGTTGTTAGATGTTTTAAATATATATTACCTTATTTCTACTTACTGTATAAGAAAGATAACCACACAGTCCCAGATCTTTGCTCACCTAAATACAGGAGATAGAGAAAATAGAACAACTGCATTAAATCAATATGACTTTGAGGAGTGCAGGCTCGTGCTAAGATCAAAATGAGGAGGACTTCTTTTCCATACCCAACAATATGGGAAGTAAACCAAATCAATTCAAAGATTCTGTTAAGAATTTGCTTTACAAACAAACAGTAAAGTAAATCTTACAGAATTTTTAAAAATCCATTAATGGATAAAAATTTTATGTGTATGTGTATTTTTCATGTATATATATCTATATAGACATATATATATATATATATATATATATATATAAAGATGTTTTTGAATGACGACTTTTGAATAACTTGATTATAAGTTTGTTATAAAACCATTTTTGTTTTCTAGGTTAACAAATAAACAAGATAAAGAAGGTACTTGGTCAAAAGCATGCCTAATTGAATATGTCTCTAGAAATGCTGGTCAGTGAACAAACATGTCTCTTGTCAAACTGTAAATTTCTCAATTCCTTGTTCTGTGTTTGCTAATTTTAATTTTCAGTTTCTCACTACTAATAGAGCTTGTAATTATGCTATATAAAATATGCTATATGTTACAGTGATTTTCATGTAGACCTGAAGAAAATTTATAAATATAGCTGCAGAGCAATACCAATCGACAGTGGGAGAAAAATTTCCTTTCTTCAAGGTCTCTAAATCAATGAAATTACAGTTCTAGTAAAAAAAAAAAAAGATAGATAGATAGATTAAAAATTTGTTGAAAATTATATAAATAATTCAGGTATTAAGCTTGATATTACAAAATGAACATTAAGGCTAATATCCCAAATATTGCCTATGATGCCTATCTAATATACAAACCAGGTCCAGAGAAGTGCCAGGGACAACACATGTGCTTGCATGTGTGTGTGTGTGTGTGTGTGTGCATTTGCATACATGCTAATAAAGCTTAGTTTCTTTTTTAAACTTAAAAATAAATGTAAATAGAAGTTCTAATATTTTCTTCCCACATTCCCATAAATTAACAGACCCAGCTTCAAACATCAAGACTAGAGGACCACTATAATATTTGTGATAAATAACTTATCAAAGTTGTTCAAAATACAAGGTGTCCCAAAAGTCTTAGTTCTACTAAAATAACTAAAATTTAAAAGTACATTAAGACTTTAGAAGTTCCTGTATTTCATTTCCTTTATGTGAAAATAAGTTATTAATGATAAAAAAACAATAATTGTAACTGACATATAGGATTGTTTGTAAAGTCTAATACACACATTTGATTAATCTGGTATTGCAGATACAGTGCTAAAGTCAGAAACAAACAATTGTATTGGATTTGAATCCTACCTCAGACACTAGCTGTGTGATTATGTGATTATGAACAGGTCACTTAACTTTCTGGTGCTTAGTTTTCTTATCTGAAAAATTAACACTTTGGACTAAATTTGTGATCCTGTAGACAGTACATTTTGTCAGTTAAATGAAAATATAATTTCTTTTTTTTACTTTAGATTTGTATAATGATATTGTGTTATTTTGACACAGCCGTTTTAATATGGGTAAATGCCACATATTTTGTGTCTAGGTTATAGTCATTTTTATCATTTATCATTACACATTTGTACACATTTAGCATGTTTTTAGAAAGGTTATTCAATGATGTTCAGCACTGGCAAGAAAATTAACAAATCCATAAGAAGAGATCTTTTTTGGATATTGACCTCTATTGGCAATGATCTAATTATGTAAAAGCTTGTGTCAAAAGAGACACAAAAGTTCAACAAGGTTTTGAGAAAATGAAGAAAAAGGAACAAGATGAGTGAGGCAACTAAGAAGAGAAATGTATTGAGTAATTAAAGTACACAACACAATACATTTCATGTCAAAAACACCAAAATTTCAGGAATAATGTATATTTGCTATTTTTATCTATTAAGTTTCATTTTTATTTATGAAGGAAGCCACTGGGTGAGAATTTGTTATTTCTATGGATCTTCAAGTTTGAATGACATATTTGTAATATTTGTAGTATACAGTTATCATAATTATACAAATATTATGTTGTAGGAAGACAAACAAAAAAATTTTTTTTTGCTTATAAGCCTCAATCATCTCTCAGAATTTTGTGATTTTGTCTAATCTCCTTGTCAGCTTTCAGACAAAGTGAATTTTCAACAGAATTGTTAGATCAAAATCTGTTTCTCTGCTTTTTTTTTGTGGAAGGATAAGAAAACTTGTACTCTTCAAAAAATATTGCCTGAATAAGCACACTTAAGGTTTAAATTATTAAGTGTGGAAGTAATAATTAATCATGTCTCTTTTATTTCTAAATAATGCATGTAGGGTGAAATAAGGTTTGCTCACTATCATCATTACTATTCAATATTGTATTAGAAATGTTAGCTTTGGCAATAAGAGAAGAAAAAGATATTAAAGGAATTAGAGTAGGTAATGAGGAAATCAAATTATCACTCTTTGCAAATGATATGATGGTATTCTTAGAGAACCCTAGAGGATCAACTAAAAAGCTACTAGAAACAATTCACAACTTTAGCAAATTTGCAGGATACAAATTAAATTCACATAAATCATTAGCGTTTTAAAATATTACCAACAAAATTCAGCACCAAGAAATACAAAGAGAAACTCCATACAAAATAATTGTCAATAGTATAGAATATTTGGGAATCTCTCTGCCAAGGGAAAGTCAGGAACTATATGAACATAACTACAAAACACTTTCCACACAAATAAAATAAAGTCAGATTTAATAAGTTGGAAAAATATCAAGTGCTCATGGGTAGGCTGAACGAATATAATAAAAATGACAATATTACCTAAATTAATCTACTTGAGTAGTGCCATATCAATCAAACTCCCACAAAATTATTTTACAGATCTAGAAAAATAACAACGTTCATCTGAAAGCAAAAGATCAAGAATTTCAAGGGAATTAATGAAAAAAAAATGCCAATAAAGGTGGCCTAGATGTGCCAGACCTAAAGCTATAATATAAAGCAGTGGTCATCAAAACTATTTGGTACTGACTAAGAAATAGAGTAGTCAATCAGTGGAATAGGTTAGATTCATAGGACAAAATAGTCTGTAACTATAGAAATCTAGTGTTTGACAAATCCAAAGACCCCAGTTTTGGGGATAAGAATTCACTATTTGACAAAAACTTCTGGAAAAATTGGAAACTAGTATGGCAGAAACTAGACATTGACTCACACCTAACATCATATACCAAAGATAAAGCACATAAAGAGTTTACCTTTCAGATCTGTGGAGAAGGATGGGATTTGTGACCAAAGGAGAACTGGAACTTATTATTAATTATCAAATAGATCATTTTGATTATATTGTTAAAAACATTTTTGTACAAACAAAAGTAATGCAGACAAGATTAGGAAGGAAGCAATAAATTGGGAAAAGATTTTCATATTTAAGGGTTCTAATAAAGGCCTCATTTCTAAAACACATAGAGAATTGATTCAAATTTATAAGAATTCAAGCCATTCTTCAATTGATAAATGGTCAAAGGATATGAACAATTTTCAGATGAAGAAATTAAACTCATTTCTAGTTATATGAAAAGCTGCTACTCTAAATCACTATTGATCAGAGAAATGAAAATTACGACAACTCTGAGATACCACTATATACCTCTCAGATTGACTAAGATGACAGGAAAAGATAATGACAAATGTTGGAGGGATTGTGGGACAACTGGGACACTAATACATTGGTGGTAGAATTGTGAACTGATCAGCCATTCTGGAGAGCAATTTGGAGATATGCTCAAAAAGTTATCAAACTTTTGATCCAGCAGTATTCATGTTGGGCTTATATCCCAAAAAGATCTTAAAGGAGGGAAAGGGATCCACATGTACAGAAATGTTTGTGGCAGCCCTTTTTGTACGGCAAGAAACTGGAAACTGAGTGGATGCCCATCAATTGGAGAATGGCAGAATAAGTTATGGAACATTGGAATATGGAATATGTGAATATTATGGAATATTATTGTTCTATAAGAAACAATCAGCAGAATGATTTCAGAGGGTCCTGGAGAGACTTACATGAACATCTGATGCTAAGTGAAATGATCACAACCACGGCAACAACAAGATTATATGATGATCAATTGTTGTTGTTTGCTAGCATTTTGTTTTCTTTCTCATTTTTTTCTTTTTGATCTGATTTTTCTTGTGCAGAAAGATTATTGTATAAATATATATACATATATTGGATTTAACATATATTTTAACATGTTTAACAGTTTGAATTACTTACCATCTAGGGGAAGGGGTGGGGAGAAGGAGGGGAAAATTTGTAATAAAATGTTTTGTAAGGCCAACATTGAAAAATTATCCAGGCGTGTTTTGAAAATAAAAAGCTTTAATAAAAAACAATGCATATAAGCATAAATTGAAATTTAAAATGTAAATAAAATTGCATGCAGTATTTTTGCATTTAACCTGTGTATCTCTGTATCTCTTGATATCAGAAGAGAAAGGAAAGAATAATTGTCCTATCATTAATTGGAAAATAATAGCCTTTTATTAGAGGGTGGCACATAAGTTGCATGGTCCTAAAAAACAATGGTAGAAACCTATAATAGATTATTATTAGACAGAAACTGGTAAGAAAATGGGTTCTGACCATAGGGAAAAAGAGCCGTGTTTTCCCAATTTATGGTATACTGTTCTCTGATATTTTTTTTCTTAAGCCACATAAAGCTTTCATCCCTTAGGGAAACATATTTGTAAAGTATAGATTTATTAATTTTTATCTCCTAAGAAAGTCAGGCATGTAGTAATTATTTGTCTACAGGGCAAATTAGGTTTCATGATTTTATAAACTTTATGGATAATTAATAAACAATATAATCACAAGTATATTAGTCTCCATAGAAATCTTGATCAAGATGTTTTGTATATTACATTTTTAAAAACTTAAATGCTGTCTCATTTTCAAAATACAAAATATATGCATATATATTAAACTTTCAAGTTCTAGCAAAAATAATCTACATATCACAGATTATTTGAGTCTCTTCTTTTTCCTGTTGTACACAAGGCAAGTATTTTTTTTCAAAATATTTTTTTTATTCTTTCCTCTCAAAATTTATTGACCACTTGATAAACATTTTCACCTGTAACATGTACCTCTCTTGTTTCTCTCTGAATCTCTTGCTCCTAAGTTTTGTTGGTAATATATAGAAATACTTATGTGATGATTTATGTAGGTTTGTTTTATATCCTCTGATAGAAAGTTGTTAATTATTTCAAGTATGTTTTTGTTGATTGTCTAGCATTCTCTTGAGATATGTATATGTAAAGAATGTATTATGTGTAAAGAGTCATGGTTTTATTTCCTCATTACCTATTTTAACTTCTTCAATTTCTTGTTCCTTTATTCCTAAAGCTAACATTTCAAATATTGAATAACAGGTGTGATAATGGGCATCCTTGTTTCACTCCTGATCTTACTTAGAAAGCTTATAGCTTATCCTCATTACATATAATTTTAATGGTTTTAGATAAATATTGCTTATCATTTTAAGGAAAACTCCATTACTATACTAACTAGTGTTCTTAATAGGAATAGGTACTGAATTGTGTCAAAAGCTTTTTAAGCAGCTATTGACATAATCATATGATTTCTGTCAGTATTCTTACTGATGTAGTCAATTATGCCGATAGATTCCTAATATTGAACTAGTCCTGCATTTCTGGTATAACAAGTCCAGTTGGCTATAATGTATTATCCTGATGATAAATTGCTGCAATCTCTTTAGTAATATTTTATTTTAAACCTTTGCATCATTATTCATTAGGGAAACTGGTCTGTACTTTTCTTTCTGTTTTGGTTCTGCCTGGCTTAGGAAGCACCATATTTGTTTCATAAAAAGAATTTGATCAGACTCTGTTCTCAATTATTTTTTCAAATATTCCATATAGTATTTCAATTAATTGTTCTTTAAATATTTGGTAAAATTCAATTGTAAATCCATCTGGCCCTGGAGATTTTTTTTTTTTTTTTAAGAAAAGTCATTGATAGCTTTTTTAATTTCATTTTCTAAAATGGGTTCAGTATTTTATTTCCTATTCTGTTAATCTGGGAACTCTATGTTTTTGTAAATATTAATCCCTTTCAATTAAATTGTCATACTTATTGGCATAGAGATGAGCAAAGTGGCTCTTCACTATTACTTTAATTTCCTCATTATTGATGGCAAATTCACCATTTCAATTTTTAATATTCGTAGTTTGGTTTTCTTATGCCTTTTTTATATAAAATTAGCCAAGGTTTAATATTTTATTTTTTTTCCACAAAAGCAGTTCTTAATTTTATTTATTAGTTCAATAGTTTTCTTACTTTCAATTTTATTAATGTCTTCTTTTATTTAGTTAGTTTGGCTGAAGCAATTAGGGTTAAGTGACTTGCCTAGGGTCACACAGCTAGAAAGTGTTAAGTACCTCAGGCTAGATTTGAACTCAGATCCTCCTGACTTCAGGGGTGGTACTCCAATTACTGTGCCACCTAGCTGATTTTTTTTTATTTCAAATTTGGTGTTCAATTGTGGCACTATAATTTGTTCTTTTTCTAGCTTTCTAATTGCATGCCCAATTCACTGAATTGCTTTCTCTGTTTATATTAACTTAAACATTTTAACTGCTATGTCCTGAATGTGGATCTTTGATTTGAATTGTTTATTCTTGGCTGCTTCCCCTTTTCATAATAGTTCTAGAATTTATGATATTGTTTTCATTCTGGGATCTCTTTCAGGAGGTAATTAGTGGATTCTTTCAGTAACTATTTTACCCTCTGATTCTAGAGTATAAAGCAGTTTCCCTTGGGGAAAAAAATAAAGTTTTTAAGTATTTAATTTTTTTTTAAAAGACCTTACTTAATTGTTATATGAAGGGATAAGTTCTTTGTATGTTAAATAACTGTGCCACATGAATCTTCTGTCATGTAAATACAGATCTTAAATACAAAACATTAAGAAGGTTCTAGTCAAAGTTGATTCTTTTTTTTTTTCTTAATAGTATTTTTTAAATAATTACATGTAAAGATAGATTTGAATGTTCTTTTTTTTTTTTTTTAAAGATTTTGAGTTTCTATCCAAAAACCTACTTGAAACAATTAACAGCTTCAACAAAGTTGCAGGATATAAAATAAATTCACACAGATCATCAGCACTGATATATATTGCTGACAAAGCTCAACAGCAAAAGATAGAGAAATTCCATTTAAAATAACTATAAACAATATAAGATATTTGGGTATCTACCTGCCAAAACAAAACCAGGAGCTATATGAATACAACCACAAAATACTTTTTGTACAAATAAAGTCATATCTAAACAACTGCAAAAATATAAATTTCTCATGGGTAGGCCGAGCTAATATAATAAAAGTGAAAATTCTACCTAAATTGGTCTACTTGTACAGTGCCTTACCAATCAAACTTCCAAAAAATTATTTTATAGAATTAGAAGGAAAAAGAACAAAATTCATCTGGAAGAACAAAAGGTAAGAATATCAAGGGAATTAAAAAAAATACATTCACATGAAAATATTTAATACCTCAAATGCTAGATACTACTACTTGAACTTTTTTTTTCTCTTTTTGATGTTAATGCTTATTTAAAATTAAAATTTTTATTTTTCCACAATATAAAAACAATTTTAACATTTATTTTTTTTAAATTTTGAGTTCTAAATTCTTTCCTCTCCTGTCATTGAAAAGTGAGGTATTTTAATATAGATTATGCATGTGCAGGCATACAACATGTTTCCTTTATTTTCTAAAATCCATCCAGTGAAACTACCTCATGCCCTCAATTATTGTTGTCTTTAGTTCTCATTCAAAGTTCCAGCTAAAAGAAGCATGCTATGTTATAGATTGCTATTGAAAATTTGGAAGTACTGATACTATTTCATGAATGAAAATACATAGGAGATAGTTCTCTCTTTAATCCCCTGCCCAGTAGGAGAAAATGAAAGGTCTCAAGGGTTATATTAAATATAAGCAGGCAAACCTTGTTATACTTTTTTTTTTATTTTTGCTGAGGCAATTGGGGTTAAGGGATTTGCCCAAGATCATACAGCTAGTAAGTATTAAGTGTCTGAGATCAGATTTGAACTGAGGTTGTCCTGAAAGGAAGTAGTGTGGAAAAAAGCTAGAAAGGTCCTTTGAAGCCAGAGAAGTACTTAAATACTTAAAAAGTACTTAAACTCCATTCTAAAAGACTTATTTGTTTTAATTATCCAGACAATGTGGAATTCTTGAATATTTTTCTGTAAAGGAGAAAAATTAGTAGAATTGTATATTTTAAAAGTTAATTTAGAATCCAGAGGTGGCACAGTGGATAGAATACCAAACCTGGAGTCAGGAATATTTGAGTTCAAATCTGCCTTCACATAAATATGTGAAAGCTACCAAATGGTAGCTGGGTATCCCTTGGGCAAGCCACATTTAACTTTTTTGGCCTCCATTTCCTCATCTGTAAAATGTGGGTGGTAATTACATACTACTTCCCGTAGTCATTGTATCTTGTTAAGTGCTAGGCAGAATCCCTGGTATATGGTAAGCAACATGAAAATACTAGCTGCTGTTATCATTATTAATTGATGGATAACCCAGAAAGGTAAAGACCTGAAGTAGGATGATGGCAATGTAAGTATGGAATGGGATAGCTACAAGGAATTTTGTCCCTTTTTATAACTGTTTAAGGATCAGTAAGAGAAAGGTGACTTAAAAGTTTTCAAACTGGGCAATAGTAGTGCCATGAAGAAAAGATAGAAAAGATGGAGGAGCAAGTTTTGAAGGGAAGATGAATTCAGTTCAATCATTCTGAATTTAAATGTTGACAAAATCAAAGTGGAAAAGATCAATGAACAAAATCATTGTTGTTTTTAAACCATGCAGTCCTATTTCCTGTCTTTGTTGTGTATCTAGTAGCTATCTGGATATGTGGTCCAGAGCTCCAAAAGAACAGTCTGGACTGAAGATATATTTTATCATTTACATAGAGATGATAATGATCGTGGTATTGGATGGGACCAGTAAAGAAAACAGAAAACGATTAAAGACAGAACATTTTGGATGCTTCCTCCCACCATCTAGGTACAGGAAAAATGAACTATTGAACACTTTATCTAAGAGACAAAATAGTACATTGCAGAACCAAGATACAATGATTTCATGCAACTGAAAGGAGATAGCATCAAGGAGAAAAGGTATTCATGTCAAATGTTGAATAAAGGTCAAAGAAGATGGAGACTAATAATAAAAGTTGGGAACGCTGGACTTGACACTATAGAGGTGAGCATAGATCCTAGAAAGTATTTTGAGTGGGAATCATAGTAAGGTTCCAGCAGGTTGAGGAGTAAATCGATGGTGAAGTGGTAAATAAGTATAGATTATTCTTCCTAGTACTTCCTCCAGCATAGGGGAAGCAAGATTTAAGAAAGCATTTTGGTTTTGTTTTTTATGATATGGGATCCCTTAGTGTATTTATGGAGAGAATTTATGTATTAAAGAGAATTTAAAGATAAAGGGAATAAGAGATAAAGTCAAAATCCTAAGAGAGAATAGGAATGGGAACAAAGGCATAAATGAAGAAGTTAGCTTTGGCAAGGGAAAGAGCATGTTATTTTCTAAAACTAAAGGAAATGAAAGATTTTTCAGAGTAGATTAGAAACTTAGATATCTCCACAGGGATGCTTCTTCAGCAGTGAAGGAGGAAGATAAGTTTTGGTGTGTGGAAGATATATCATTGTTGTGAAGAGATTTACTCCCTTTGGTATGTAATTGCTAATGGATGACAGTCCACTGGATACAAGTGGCTGCGGATGGGAAAAAAGGGAATTTTGTTTTAGACACCTTGAATTAGGTGCCATATTTTCCCTCCTCCTCCCTTTATGAATAGCCAAAGATCAATAGTGATGCTTGTGATAGGAGGTTTTAATTCTTATAAGGAACATATCACCTGCTTAAAGTAAAAGGGGTGGGAGTGGCATATCTATATATCTATATCTATATATATGTATATATATATATATATATATATATATAATAGTATTCTAGAGAAGAAAATCAGATTGGATGCTTCCCTAATTCTCTCCATTTATTACTTGTTGTTCTTTAAACTTTAAAGTACTGGATATTTTAGTTACTAATAATTCTTCATCTACCTAAAATCCTAACTTACCACCTCTGATTGTATTTACTTTTTCAGTTCAGACAGAAAACACTTCAAGGCAAACGCATTTAGTGAAATATCATAATAATTGAAGAATATTCCATTCCCTACCCCCCATAAACCTGGAGCATACTCCTGCAAATGTATATAACATGAAGACTGGACATATATGGGGAATGTCCTTGAAGTGGGTCACAGCTATGCCTTTGGTTTGGAGAGCAAACAGGGAACATTTATGACCAAGATGTAAACTTGGAGGGGCAGCAGCAAAAAGTGAATGCGTGGAGGACAAACATACGGAGCAGCAACTTCCAACTTCCAAGTTTTTTTGTTTTGTTTTGTTTTTTCTGTTTTCCATTCTACAGCCTACATAAACCCTATGGAGATATGACTGGGCAACTAATTGCCTCCAATTACATTGCACATCTCTTCAGCAGTCACCACACTGAAGAAATAAAATATTCAGAGGTTCAACAGCACATTGTATGTGTTTTTTTCCCACGGATCTACATACATACACACAAAAGCCTGCATTACCTTCTATGTTAATGCTACATCCTAAAGATCCTTGGGCCCTGTGACTTTTCTTTTTTTCTTTTTTTAAATTTTTTATTTAATAGCCTTTTATTTACAAGTTATATGTATGGGTAACTTTACAGCATTGACAATTGCCAAACCTCTTGTTCCAATTTTTCACCTCTTACCCCCGACCCTTTCCCCCAGATGGCAGCATGACCAGTAGATGTTAAATACATTAAAATATAAATTAGATACACAATAAGTATACATGAGCAAACTGTTACTTTGTTGTACAAAAAGAATCAGACTCTGAAATATTGTACAATTAGCTTGTGAAGGAAATCAAAAATAAATGCAGGTGGGCCCTGTGACTTTTCTAAAGCATTATTAAGCTATGAGCATCTGGAGAAGATGGGCTTTCATCTCTTTGTAACTGCAGCGTTAGCACAATGCTTTTGCATTGATTATTCATTCATTTATTCAGAATACCCAGTCGACTTAGTCTTCAGCCTTTAGCAGGCTATATATTCTGCTGGTTTCATGGTTGTGAAGACATTTACTCCCTCTGGTACGTAATTGCTAATGGATGACAGTCCAGTGGCTGAGGACGGGAAAAAAGGGGAATTCTGTTTTAGACACCTTGAATTAGGTGCCATATTTTCCCTCCTCCTCCCTTTATGAATAGCCAACGATCAAGACTGCATCAAGCTCCTGCAAGGCCGGGCTACGTCACTCTCACAGGGCTGTCAGCCAAGCAGGAGCGTTGCTCAGTGTTTGTTTCAAATGGGCCAGAGAGCGCGCTGAATTGTATCTCAACGTTTGCTATCATAGAGAAGGATGGAAAAACACAGCCACTTATATTGTAGTGCTCTCTTTGTGTCTCTCTCTCTCCTTGAAATTTCTATTTTTCTCTGTCTCTTTCTCATCACGGTTTCTATGTGAGATCCGAGAATCTGCTTTTCCCGAGGCGGCAAAAACTTTCCAACCGTGGCGCCGGGCGCGGGAGTGTCTGAGAATATCGCCAGATCCAGAAGCCTGAGGAGGCCGCACTTAGCGTGGAATGGGAGGGGCGAAGAGCTCGAGAGTTGGACGAGGGCGGTCGGCGCGGAAGGTTTTGGAACTAGCTAATCAGCCTGTCTCTGGTACAGAGCTTTCCCGCTGCGTGTATCTTTATAAGATCCTTTGGAACCTTGGGTCCTGTGACTGTGCAGTCTGAGGTATGGGATTCTTCCTGACCAGATGGTGCTAAACTCATCCGAGGACTGTGGACCTCCACTTGAATAAGGGAATCCGTCTGAGCTATCCTATCCGGCTGGGCGCCTCCAGTGCCTGCTTCGGAATTCGAAAAGAAAGGCATCTTTTCTCTGCCTTGGTTTGAGACCACGATTCCCACTAATCCTCTTCCTGTTGCTAGGCCTTCCTTTGCTGGATAGAGGAGAGCTTCTTTTTTTTTTTTTTTTTCTTCTTCTTTTTTTTTTTTTTTTAGTTTATTTATTTATTTATTTTTAAATAGCTTTTTATTGACAGAACCCATGCCAGAGTAATTTTTTACAACATTATCCCTTGCACTCACTTCTGTTCCGATTTTTCCCCTCCCTCCGCCCTCTCCCCAAAGATGGCAAGCAGTCCTATACATGTTAAATTGATTACAGTATATCTTAGATACAATATATATGTGTAGAACTGAACAGTTCTCTTGTTGCTCAGGGAGAATTGGATTCAGAAGGTATAAATAACCCGGGAAGAAGAACCTAGTATTCTTTCTTTGGGTGTAGCTGCTTCTGTCCATCCTTGATCAACTTCCACTGAGTTACATCTTCTCTTTGTCCAAGAAATCCACTTCCATCAGAATACATCCTCATACAGTATCGTTGTTGAAGTATATAATGATCTCCTGGTCCTGCTCATTTCACTCAGCATCAGTTCGTGTAAGTCTCTCCAGGCCTTTCTGAAATCATCCTGCTGGTCATTTCTTACAGAACAATAATATTCCATAACATTCCTATTCCACAATTGACTCAACCATTCTCCAACTGATGGGCATCCACTCATTTTCCAGCTTCTGGCCACTACAAACAGGGCTGCCACAAACATTTTGTCACATACAGGTCCCTTTCCCTTCTTTAGTATCTCTTTGGGGTATAAGCCCAGTAGAGACATTGATGGATCAAAGGGTATGCACAGTTTGATAACTTTTGGGGCATAGTTCCAAATTGCTCTTAGAGGAGAGCTTCTAAGCAGCTGGCTAGTTTAAAGCACTGAGTTGTGGGTGTGGAGACCTGAAGATTTTGCCTTGTAATCCTCAGCGAACTACTTATCCCCTCTTTTTTTTTTTTTTTTTTTTTTCATTTTGAATGGGCTATTTCGATAATCAGATGACAATATATGTAAAGCGCTTAGTAAACTAATACCCTTTATTAATGCTCGGTATTTATTTTTTTTATCCCCAATATCCGATTGAAACTGGCATGTTATTTTAATAATAAAATTTAATAATAGTAGTAGCAATATAAAGTCTTATCTCTTCAATATACATCAGTTTCTCACTGGACCAAATCTGAATTTCTACAGGAACTTTAATGTTAGTTTATTCAGTTTCTTTTTGTTGTCCCCTGTTGGCTTCTTCAGAGGATTATAGTTTAGTTTAAAGGATTATATATTTAATTTAGAATTATGTGAGAAGTATAATACAATTTCAGCTAGCCTAGTGTTAATTATTGTTATTCACAATTACTGTAAACCTATGTGACTTTGGGTAAGTCACTGAAATCACTTCTTTGGGCTTCAATTTTAACATCTACAAAAATTAGGTAGCATTTGCCAAGTGATTTCTAGCCTTAAATCTTAAAAGTCGTTTGTTTTCACTGAACGCAATAAAGTGTGTAGACATTAGACTCCCCATGTTACAAATGAAGTCTCAGAAATTATGTTGTACGTTCATTGTCTTATATTGTTTTAACAGTATTGTCAAAAACCAGTTAATAGAATCCAGATTAGATTCTAAATCTAATACTCCCGCTACTATATAAATTATACTATACTATATTATATACTATGTATAAAGAACATTAATATTAATATTTGGGGCTTTTGAAGCTTAAAGTTACACCTCTGTTTTCAAAAATTGCTAGCAAGCAATTGAAAATATTATTAGTTGGGAAAATTCCATAGTGTTTTGTGTGAACTGGGCTTAATTAATATGAAATAACTCCAATAAACCTTAGTAATTTTTTTTTCTTCATTGGCTGTCATAGCTGAAACCACAGCCAGAAAGAAAAATTACAAAACAAATAAATTTTGCTGAGTTGTTTTGGATCATTTTGAAAAGCATTATATCAGAGAGCGTGGAGATTCACAAATTATGGTAAAGTTAGTATAAAAATTATATTAATATTTCATGAAGGAGCATTTGTGAAAGTGTCAAAGAATTATTATTTGGAATTGTAGGTACTTTGCAGATTGTTTTAAAATTATTTTATGAGGAGAGAAATTGAAATATCCTGCTTTGTCTTAAATGGGAATGAGCCCTAAGTCAAATTTCAAGAAAATTACAGAAATCTTGTTGAGTAATGAGAATTCCTTACTTTTGAAGTGAGTTTTGAATCATATGCTTCTAATTGGATTCAGTTACTTGCTTTAATTCCTGTTGACACCAATAAGATTTCTGTAGTTAACATAATTAACTAAAGCTTAGTACACATTTTTCATTTTTTTCAAATGAGAAGCGGTCTATAATATTTAATTTCTGAAATTATAAAATATTATTTTAAGACAATACTGCCTTCTGGGTTTTTCCTTTTTTAAGTTTCCCTTCACAGGATATCTTTTTTTCTCTTTTATTTTTCTCTTTATTATACCTTTATTTTGAACTTCATTTTATCTAATTTAATCTAAGATAACTCCATAACATTTTAATGAAACAGAAGAGAATCAGAATGAATATTGAACAAATACAAGTAACTGAAAGAGAATTTGTCATTTATGAGTGTTGTGATGACTCACTTTTATGTTGGTTAGAAAGTTCATGTCTGAATATATTAATCTAATTGCTAAAAATGAGGCCAAGGTCAAGGGTTCAAATCTTCTTTGTGCCAATTAGTTTTCTACATAGGAAAAAAGAAAATATTTTGAGAAAGCAGATTTTTAAAGATTTCAGAGTGAGATTGGGTGAAGTCCCATTGCCTAAAATTCCATGGGAGAATCCAGTTTGATGGATAAAGTAATCTCAAGAAAGAATTTTTTACTCCATAAAGGATGTGAAAGATCAGGGAGAACTTGATAAGGAAATCCATTTTGAGACATAGGAAATTAACTGATTCAAATTTTCAAGAAAACATTCAGAACATAAAAGTAAGCATATATGATTGAAGATGAATGCAAAAAATATGACAAGTCCCTATGAAAATGTTAGTAACATTGAAGTCCAGACAGAGCTTGTAATGAGTATGAAAGATGACAGAAAAGGTTTTTTTTGTTTTATTTTGTTTTAATGTTTGTGGTGAGGGAATTATCCAAAGGGGAAGATAGGGATATATAAAGGAAAGGAGACAGAACAATGCAAGTTCTGCTTTTTTCTGCCTCAACCCAGAGGAATGAATTTTAGATTAGGAAAAAGAAGAGAAAATTGGTAACAGGGAAACAAAACCCAATATAAATAAGGAGGTAGCAAGCACATTTGCTACTCTAAATAAATTTGTAGCTAATTGCTTGCCTAGACCCAAAGAGAAATAATGAATGGATAAATCTTGACGTGAAAGAATGTTTATAGTGGAGTGGTCTAAGGCTCTGTATTTCATCTTATTATCTTATTCAGATTGATTTTTTGTTAATGATTTGGATGAAGGCATAGATGACATCCTTATCAAAATTATGGATGACAGGATACTAGAAGCAATAGTGGTGATTGATAGAACTTGATGTCCAAAAGAGTCTGACAATTAGACTTGTGATGTCAAGCATAAATAGAAATGGGGAACCACTAAATATTATGTAATAATCACATATGAACTTAGAAAACTACACATTAACATTATCAGTTTTTTAATTACATTGTAATCTGGTTCAGCACACTTTAGAGAAAGCTGTGTGTTTGACACCTCTAGACTAGAACAAAAGACTGAATTAGTTCATGTAAGTCTCTCCAGGCCTTTCTGAAATCATCCTGTTGGTCATTTCTTACAGAACAGTAATATTCCATAATATTCATATACCACAATTTATTCAGCCATTCTCCAACTGATGGACATCCATTCAGTTTCAGTTTTAGCCACTACAAAAGGGCCGCCACAAACATTCGTGCACATACAGGTCCCTTTCCTTCTTTATAATCTCTTTGGGATATAATCCCAGTAGTAACACTGCTGGATCAAAGGGTATGCACAGTTTGATAACTTTTGAGCATAGTTCCAAACTACTCTCCAAAATGTTTGGATTAGCTTCACAACTCCACCAACAATGCATCAATGTCCCAGTTTTCCGCATCCCTCCAACAATCATCATTATTTTTCCTCTCATCTTAGCCAATCTGACAGGTGTGTAGTGGTATCTTAGAATTGTCTTAATTTGCATTTCTCTGATTACTAATGACTTGGAGCATCTTTTCATATGACTAGAAATAGTTTCAATTTCTTCATCTGAGAATTGTCTGTTCATATCCTTTGACCATTTTTCAATTGGAGAATGGCTTGATTTTTTATAAATTAGAGTTAATTCTCTATATATTTTGGAAATGAGGCCTTTATCAGAACCTTTGACTGTAAAAATATTTTCCAGTTTATTGCTTCCCTTCTAATCTTGTCTGCATTAGTTTTGTTTGTACAAAAACTTTTCAGTTTGATGATGTTTGATCACAGGATGATTTCAGAAAGGCCTGGAGAGACTTACATGAACTGATGCTGAGTGAAATGAGCAGGACCAGGAGATCATTATATACTTCAACAACAATACTATATGATGACCAGTTCTGATGGACCAGGCCATCCTCAGCAACGAGATCAACCAAATCATTTCCAATGGAGCAGTAATGAAATGAACCAGCTATGCCCAGAAAAAGAACTCTGGGAGATAACTAAAACCATTACATTGAATTCCTCAATCCCTATATTTATGCACACCTGCATTTTGATTTCCTTCACAAGCTAATTGTACAATATTTCAGAGTCTGATTCTTTTGTACAGCAAAATAACATTTTGTCATGTATACTTATTGTGTATCTAATTTATATTTTAATATATTTAATATCTACTGGTCATCCTGCCATCTAGGGAGGGGTGGGGTAAGAGGTAAAAATTGGAACAAGAGGTTTGGCAATTGTTAATGCTGTAAAGTTACCCATGCATATATCCTGTAAATAAAAGGCTATTAAATAAAAAAAAAAAAGAAAAAAAAGACTGAATTAGTTAGGCACTTAATAAGGATAAATTTGAATCTATGCTTGATTTTTTAAAAAATCATCTATATATACAAGCATAGGATAGGGAAGAGGTAACTTGTAACAGTCAATGTACTAGGATTTATAGTGAACTGCAAGCTTTTTTTTTTTTTATTTAATAGCCTTTTATTTACAGGATATATACATGGGTAACTTTACAGCATTAACAATTGCCAAACCTCTTGTTCCAATTTTTCACCTCTTACCCCCCCCACCCCCTCCCCTAGATGGCAGGATGACCAGTAGATGTTAAATATATTAAAATATAACTTAGATACACAATAAGTATACATGACCAAAACATTATTTTGCTGTACAAAAAGAATCAGACTCTGAATTATTGTACAATTAGCTTGTGAAGGAAATCAAAAATGCAGGTGTGCATAAATATAGGGATTGGGAATTCAATGTAATGGTTTTTAGTCATCTCCCAGAGTTCTTTTTCTGGGCATAGCTAGTTCAGTTCATTACTGCTCCATTAGAAATGATTTGGTTGATCTCGTTGCTGAGGATGGCCTGGTCCATCAGAACTGGTCATCATATAGTATTGTTGTTGAAGTATATAATGATCTCCTGGTCCTGCTCATTTCACTCAGCATCAGTTCGTGTAAGTCTCTCCAGGCCTTTCTGAAATCATCCTGTTGGTCATTTCTTACAGAACAGTAATATTCCATAATATTCATATACCACAATTTATTCAGCCATTCTCCAACTGATGGACATCCATTCAGTTTCCAGTTTCTAGCCACTACAAAAAGGGCTGCCACAAACATTCGTGCACATACAGGTCCCTTTCCCTTCTTTATAATCTCTTTGGGATATAATCCCAGTAGTAACACTGCTGGATCAAAGGGTATGCACAGTTTGATAACTTTTTGAGCATAGTTCCAAACTACTCTCCAAAATGGTTGGATTCGTTCACAACTCCACCAACAATGAATCAATGTCCCAGTTTTCCCACATCCCCTCCAACAATCATCATTATTTTTTCCTGTCATCTTAGCCAATCTGACAGGTGTGTAGTGGTATCTTAGAGTTGTCTTAATTTGCATTTCTCTGATTAATAATGACTTGGAGCATCTTTTCATATGACTAGAAATAGTTTCAATTTCTTCATCTGAGAAGAACTGCAAGCTTAAAAGAAATCAGCAGTATGATATGAAAGTCAGAAAAACTAATAAAGATTTAGGATTCATCATCACCTGACTTCAAGTTCAGTATCTCATGCATATTGACAAGACACTCAACCCCTAGTTTTCCAGACAGCTGTCCAAGACTGTAAGTTATAGAATAGTATCTAATCGGTTATAAAACAGTTATTGTATTGTTGGAATTTTCTCATGAGACAGGTATAAGAAAAAAATAAAATTGAAGCAGATATGTCCTGAATGATCAATCAAACATTTGCTAAAAGTTTACTTAAAGACATCCCTAAGTGAAGTCAGAACTAAGGAATCACATGCAAAGTGGATGGAAGTTAACTTTACATAAGATGGCATTCCCTGCTTGGAGATGTCCTCAAGAAGGTGGTACTTGAAATGAGTTTTAAAGGGGAAGCAAGGGTCCTAAGAATCTGATATTGGGAAAGAAAACATTATAGATATAGGTCATTATAAAGCTCAGAGATAGGAGATCGATATCATATATTAAGGGCAGCAAATAGATCAGTGTAAATAGTAGATGAGAGAGGAAGAGGTTCAGATTGTAAGAGCTTTAAATGACAAACAATGGGTTTTTCTGTTGGGTCATCTAAGATATTAGGGAGATGTTGGAATTAATTGGAAGTGGGGAGGCGTTCATTGTCAGCTTTACATTGTAGAAAGTCAATGGAAGCTGACTGGAAAGTGGATTGAAGCTGGAGTAACTTTCAAGTGGAGAGACAAATTAGAAGACTATTATAAGAGTTCAGGAAAGATGTAATGAGGAACCAGTTGGTAGCTATGTGAGTGGAGAAAATGGATCATATTTAAAAGATATAGTGGGGAAAGAAATTACAATATTTACAACTCATTACATATGAAGATAAATAAGAGAAGTCACAGGGGAGAGCAAGATAGCAGACATGGGTGACTGAAAGAATGGTGGTGCTGTCAATAATAAAATAGAAATGAGGAAGAGGATTACATTTTGGGGGAAGAAAGGGTTTCATCCTGGATGACTTTGAGATGTCTACATCTGCCCAAGACAACTAAGTGGTGAAATAGAGTGCTAAGCCTAGATTCAGTAAGACACAGATTCAACCCTTGTTACTTTGTTGAAGCAACCTTTGTTGCTTCAATTTTCTCATCTATAAAATGGGAATAATAATAGCAAGGATGATAGCAACTGAAGTTTTTGTGAGGAACAAATCAGGTATGTTTCTAAAGCCCAAAGCAAGGCACCTAAAAGATAATAGATAAATGCTATCATTATCCTCTTCTTCATTCTCATCATTATTATAGCCATCCAATTTAAAATGTCCAACATTTAGTTGTTGATATGAGTCTAGGACTAGAAAGTAAATTTAAGAATCATCTTCATAGAAATGATTATTGAACCCCTTGAAGCTAATGACATTACCAAATGAGTTAATAGAAAGAGAAAAGAAGGGGTTCCAGTATAAAAATTTGGTGGAAATACCCCAAAAGTACTTGAAAAGGAGTGTTGAAGCAGGATAAATCTGATCAAAAGATTAGAGGGGTCTCTGCTTTAAATAGCAGAACATGGATTTGAATTTAGGGACTCTGATTCATTGAAGTAATAAAATAATTGTAAAAGTATAATGTCCTGCTAGCTCTCTAGAGGACCTCAGGATCTGCCCAAGTCTTTAGTCTTAGTGCAAGAGTGAAAGAGGCAGTACAGCCACCAAGAAACTGGAGTCTTCTCTTGTGTCTGTGGCTGAGTGGGGCTTCCCAGTTGTCTCAACCCTGAAATACTTCAGTACAATTGAATCACTACAACACATTGAGTGTGAGCAACTATTACATCACCATACTGAATACTAAGTATATGCTTAACTATAAGTACTTTGCTGAATTAAGTATTCCTTTAATACTCATTATAGAATGATTATACCTTCTTTAGGTGTAGAATTAAGAATACCTTTTCTTAGGTATTAGAATTAAGTATACCTTTTCAGAGTCTCAGCCTCTCTACATCTCCCGCTTTCTTTTGTTTTAGAACACATGTGGTCACGCCCTCCCTGATTTCTCAGGAAGGGAGGTGAAAACACCAAAAAAGAAATGATCATGCCCTCCCTGACTTCTCAGGAAGGGAGATGAAAACACCAAAGGGAAATGAGGAGTCAAATCAGATATTGGTAGCAGATTTCCTGTGGGCTGAACTTGAAAGAGGTATACATAACTCCATCAGCATGGGAGATATAAACAAGCACATAGTAATATAACTCAGCCTAGTGATGTAACAAACAATATAAATCAACATATATGTCCATACATCCTAGAAGGAGGGTATCTAAATAACAATCATGCATACACCTCCTTCAGCAGCCAAGAGATAGTCCAAAACTAATCTATTGTCCATTACTTCACGTGTCAAGGAATCCAATGATTCCTGCAGATTCTGAAGTCCTACAACAATCTCATCATGTCTCATGGAATTCAATGAGACCTCACATTTAGTTACATTTAGTTACTTCTGGTACTAATCACCATTGGTGTGATTTTTTATATAGATCTAAGAGTGCTACTGTATATTTTAATAGTTTAGGTATTCCTATATCCATATTTTTGTTAATCCCTATGTTTTTGTAACTGTTATATGTACTCTAATATGAAGAATATTTACTCCAACTTCACTCCCCTTGTCACGTTCTCTTATGCTTCTCATGAACTTAAGGCCAAATGAATAGGAAATCTCCACATTATTAGTAAGTTCATTTCAAATCATTGTAAGAACCTGACTTTCCCCATGTGAACCTATCTCCATCCAAACCATGTGAACCCAATCTCCATGTGAATGACTTTCCCCATGTGAACCTAATCTCCATCCGAATCATGTGAACCTAATCAAGGTATGATGTGACTTCTGTGAAAACTTGGACCATTCTCTCACCCATAAGAGCATGTTTTAGCTCCTTCTCCTGTGGGAACTTGACCATTCTCTCACCCATAGGAGTATATGTTTTAGCTCCTTCTCACATGAGAACTTGACTATTTTTTAACCTATAAGCTGGGAATGTAGCACATGTGTTTTTGGCTCCATCTACGTGATTCCAGGAACTTGCCACTCCTTGGAACAGTTGCTGTCGATAAGGACTGGCTTCCTTGTTGATGCAACACTTGATCACAACCACCTGGAGCCCTTGTCGGTACTTCACTGTCTTATATGATGTCTTTATTTAACTCAAAGCCTTCTTTGTCCTGATTCCTATAAAGGGCGGGTAAAACATTCTCTATTTGAAACCTCACCTATGGAGATGACTATCTGCCTAGGATTTTCCCGTTTGGGACTCAAAGGCTTAATTACCAGGGTTTCCCAGCTAATGCGAGTCAATTAGAGTTGGAGCTCCTCTGAGATAGAGAGTATTCTCTCTATCTGCTATCCTAATCATAATTCTCATTATTCTTTGTCTTTTATGTATTATTTGCTGTATTAGTTGTTATTGTAAGCATTCTATTCTGTGTATTGTGTAATTAGTATTGTAAGCACTCTACTCCACATACTGTGTAATTAAATTTTACTTTCACTTTGACTGAGTCTGAGAGCGTCATTTGTAGAAGCGAATCCAAACTTTTCCCTAAAATCACACAACCCTGGTATAGGTCCAGTGACATGTGTGTGGGGATTTCATACAAATAGAGATAGTTATTGGAATACCATCTACAGAAACTGAGCTTAGGATAGTGAGGATATAAGGTAAGTCATGAATGAAGAATTCATATAGAAAAATCTAGCACCTCTCTCTTTTGCTTTCTGGGTGTTATATGATTTTAGGGAAAAGTTCAGATTCACTCCTATAAATGACACTCTCTGACTCAATTAAAGTGAAAGTAAAATTTAATTATACAATACACAGAATAGATTGCCTATGATAACAAGCAATACAGTAAATAACACATAAAAGACAAAGAATAATGAGAATTATGATTAAAATAGAAGAAAAAGAAAGAGAAAACATCACCAGTCTGGGGGAGCACCAACTCTAAGTTGCAATTCTTAAGTTGCACAGACTGGAGAACCCCGAATGAACAGCCTTTGAGTCCTGAAAGGGAAAAGAGATCCCATGCAGAATATTATCTCCGTGGGTGAGGTCCCAAAGATGATTAAAAACTGAACTGTTTTTATAGGGCTTGAAAACAAAGAGGGCACAGAGCCAACTTGCTTGTATATAGAATGGTATGTATAGGAGAAGTAAATGCCAGATGGGCTTCAAGATATGACTTGATTAATATAGATATCAGGGAGGGGGCCAACCCGCACTGATATCCATTATGTCCCAAGGAGTGACTAGTTCCTGGGATTGTAGAAGTGAAGTCAAACACATGTGGCACATTCCCAGTCTCATAGGGGTAAAGAAAAGTTAAGTTCCCATGTAGAACATTACATTCTTGAAATGGTTTGAAATGAACTTACTAATAAGAAGGCATTTCTTATTCACTGGGATAACACACATGATCACAGCCACCTGTACTACCTCCTCCAAAGCACATGAAATGAGAAGGTAAAAGTTGGCTAATACTCTGCTCAGCAGAAAAGAGACAGCTTGCCATAGGAGAAAAGAAATGGTAGTTTAGAGCTATTAGAAACCTCAGAACTCTACTAGTCCCAATCCCATTGATTTATATTAGAAAACTAAGCTGGTATTCCTTAGCCTTTCCTAAGGTCCCATAGTTAGTTGTAGAGGAATCAGAGTTTTGTTTCCATTCCTGCCATTAATTTGCTAAGTGCCTCAGATTTCCTATTTGTAAAATGAGCACTTTGTCTGTGTATCTAAAATCTATGTGATCTAAAATATAGTAATTATTATTCCATGAATCACATGTACTTGAAATGAAGAGAGAAAAAAATCTTTATAGTTACAAGAGTAAGCTGCACCAATACCAACCATCAATGCCAGTGACTCTGTGTAACTACTGGGGAGATACTTAAAACTTGTAGTCAGGATTTCTGGGGGACAGGTCCAAGATGGTGGCATGAAGCCAAGAAACCTAAGCTGTCCCAGTTTCCCTCAAAAACCACATGAAACTAAGTCTGTGAACAGTTTGGAATGACAGAGCCTACACATAGACAGAATGAAACAATTTTCCAGCTCAAGATAGGTTTGAACGACTTCAAGAAAAATCTGTCTCAATGAGGTAAAAGGGGTGCTCAGCCCAGCTCAGTCAATGGGAGGCTCTTAATCATAACTGCGCAGAAACAAATATCCTGGGTCCTAACTTATTATATATATATATAATAAGTTAGGACCCAGGATATATATCAGAGCAGATTAGTTGGGTAGACTCCAGAGAGAGATATTGGCAACCCAGGAAACTAGGTCTGACTATACATAGTGTTGAGCAAGTCACAAAACACAAGGTCCCCTGTGCTCATAACCAAGGCTCAAAGCTGTACAAGAAGCTTGGTAAGAACTGGGCTTTAAAAGTCACAAAATAGGGGCAGAGCCAAGATGGTGGGGAGTAGACAAATCTTTGCCTGAGTTTTTCCTGGCTTCCCTCATAATTCGGTATAAGATCAAGACTCTAAACAGATTTTGGAATGACAAATCCCACAAATATTTGGAGTGTAACAAATTTCCATCAGAAGATATCTGGGAAGGACTTCAAAAAATTCTTTCTCAATTGGGCAGGAGAGGATGTAGGACAGGAAAGCCCCAAGTGGAGAGGCTTCATGCAAGGAATCTAGTGGGATGCTCTTCCAAAATACATCACTATTAACTACATAATGTAGACCACAACATAATAATTTCATCTTTTCTGTTGTTGTTTGCTTACTTGCTTTTTTGGTTCTTTCTCATTTTTTTTTTCCTTTTTGATGTGATTTTTTCTTATGCAGTGTGATAAATGTGGATGTCTGTATAGAAGAATTGCACATGTTTAACACAAATTGGATTACTTGTTCTCTTGGGGATGGGAGTGGGCAAAACAGAGGGACAAAGTTGAAATACAATTTTTTGGAAGGGTGAATGATGAAAATTATTTTTGCATGTATTTTGAAAATAAAAGGCTATTATTTTTTAAAAGTCACAAAATAGGAAAAAGGTAGAAAATAAGCAAGAAACAGCAAAGAATATTAACCATACAAAGCGAATATGGTTACAAGGAAAACCAAAACATCAACTCAGAACATGACAAAATGCTTATATGCAAAAACTCAAAGTGACTTATGAGTTGGTCTCAAGCCCAAAGAGACTTCTTGGAAGAGCTCAAAAAGGATTTTACAAGTCAAATAAGAGAGGTAGAATACAAATTGACAAAATAAATGAGAGATATGGGAGGGAGAGTCAATAGCTTGGAAAATAAAAATAATTCCTTAAAAACTACAACTTGCCCAATGCACAAAAGGAGACTAAATCAAATGGAAAATGAGATAAAAAAACTAACTTGAAAATCAGACAGAAGAAAAACTAGTATCTGGTAAATGGAAGCTAATGGCTCTATGAGACATCAAAAATCACTCAAACAACTAAAAAAAACTGTAGAAGAAAATATAAAATACCTGATTAGAAAATGCTGTTCTAGAGAACAGATCCTAGAGACAATTTAAAATTTTTGGACTACCTGGAGGCCAGGACCTAAAAGAGACTGGATTACATTCTTCAAGACAACATCATCAAAACATACTGTTCTGATATACTAGGACCAGAAAGGGAGAAAGTCATTGAAAGAATCAATTAAAAAGAAAGAAAGAATCCATTAATCACCTCCTGAAAGAGATCTCAATAGGAAAATTTCAAGAACATCATTGTAAAACTCCAAAATTCTAAACAGACAGGATTGTTCAGAATTTGACAGCTTCTACAGTAAAAGATCAGTAGGCCTGAAATATCATATTCTGCAAGGCAAAAGACCTTGGATTGCAACCAAGAATCAACTAAGTAGCTAGAATGAGCATCATCTTTCAGGGATGGACCTTCAATGAAGTAGGGCACTTTCAATTATTTTTATTGAAAAGACCAGGTCTGGAAACAGCTAGGTGGTGCAGTGCATAGAGCACTAGCCCCAAAGTCAGGTAACCTTAACCCTAACCCTAAATGTGAGTTCAAATCTGACCTCAGATTCTCAACATTTCCTAGCTGTGTGACCCTAGGCAAGTCACTTAATCCCAATTGCCTCGGAAAAAAAAAAAAAAAAAAAAAAAAAAAAAAAAAACAGGTCTAAACACTATATTTGCTCTACAAACATTGGACCCAAAAGAAGTATAAAAAGGTAAAGAGGAAAGAAAAAAATGCAACCATATGTTTTAAAGATTGAACACTATACCTCCTATATAGGAAGATGATACTTGTTACTCTTGAGAGAGCAGTTAAGAAGAGGTCTATGTAGCCAGAGGGTATGGGTATAAATTGATTCTGATTTTATAACATTAAAGAAGACATTAAGGGGTGAAAAAAAGATTGTCCTGAGGGAAGAGAAAAAGGAAGGTAAAATGGACCAGAGTAGATCACCTGAAGAGCACAAAACACCTATTACAATAAATAGAGGGAGAGAAGGGAGGAGTATGAGCATTTTGGTAACCTAATCTCATCAATTTTGGCTCAAAGAGGGAATAACATTCATTCAATTGGGTATAGAAATGTTTCTTATCCTATAAGGAAGTAGAAGGTGAAATAGCAAAGAAAGGGAAGGAGATAGAAGGAAGGGCAGAAACATTAAAAGAAGGAAATAAGAGAAAAGAGAAGGGGTGATAGAAGGGATGCCAGGCTGGGTTAGAAATAAAATACTGCTAAAAAAAAAAAGACAAGGTGGAAAGGGAGATTAAAAATATATGTAGGGGTGAAAATAGGATGGAAGGAAATACATAGCTGGTAATCATAACTGTAAATGAATTGAATGAAGTCCCATAAAACAGAAGCAAATAGCAAAGTGGATTAAAAAACAGAATCCCATAATATGTTTGCAAGAAACAAATTTGAAACAGAAAATGCATACAGAGTTAGGTTAAAAGGGTGGTATAGAGCTTATGGTGCTTCAGAGAAGGCAGAAATAAAAAGCGGAGGTAACAAAAGGAAAGAAGGTACATCTTGTTTAGAGTACAATAGACTATCAATACCAAATATATATGCACCAAGTGGCAGAGCATCCAAATTCTTAGAGAAGAAATTAAGCCAATTACAGGAAGATATAGACAACAAAACTACACTGACAATGGATCTCAACAACCCCCTCTCAGAATTAGATAAAACTAACCACAAAAATAAACAAGAAAGAAACCAAGAAGGTTAATAGAATCTTAGGAAATTTAAGTAAATTAATCCTGTGGAGAAAATTGAATAGGGACAAATAGAAATACACATTTTTTCAGCAGTGCATGGTACCTACACAACCACTGACTCTGTATAAGGTCATCAAAACATCACAATTAAATGCAGAATGACAGAAAATCAATGTTTTCTTTTCAAACCATGATGCAATAAAAATTACATTCAATAAAAGGTCAGGGAAGTATATACTTTAAACCAATGGGAAATTAAATAATCTAATTCTAATGAATGTGACAAACAACTAATCATAGAAGCTGTCAATAATTTTATCCAAGGTAATGACAATAATGAGACAACATACCAAAACTTATGGGATGCCACCAAAGCAGTCCTAAGGGGAAATTTTATTTCTCTCAATAGGTATATGAATAAAATAAAGAAAAAATGAGATCAGTGCATTGGGCATGGAACTAAAAAAGCTAGAAAAAGAATACACAAAAAATCCAGAATTAAATACCAAAGTAGAAATTCTGAAACTCAAAGGAGTGATTGATAAAAATGAAACTAAGAAAACTATTGAAGTACTTAATAAAACTAAGAGTTGGTTTTATGAAAAAACAAATAAACAAAATAGATAAATATTTGGTTAAGAAAAAGAAAAGAAAAAATCCAAATTACCAGCATCAAAAATAAAAAGGCCAAATTTGCCACCAGTGAATAAGAAATTAAAACAATAATTAGGAGCTATTTTGCCCAACTGTATTCCAATATATCTGACAATATAATTGAAATGAATGAATATCTATAAAAATATCAATTTGCCCAGATTAACAGAAAAAAAGAAATTGAACTAGCCATCACTGAAGTCCCTAAAAAAAAAATCTCCAGGTCCAAATTGATTTGCAAGTGAATTCTATCAAACATTTAGAGCACAATGAATTTCAATGCTATCTAAATTATTTGGAAAAATAAGACAAAAAGGAGTCCTGTCAAATTCTTTCTGTGACACAAATATGGTACAGATACCTAAAGCAAGAAAAATCAAAATAGAGAAAGAAAAATACAGACCAATCCCTAATGAATATCAATGCAAAAATTATAAATAAAATAATGGCAAAAAGATTGCAACAACTCATCAGCAAAATAATAAAATATGACTAAGTGGGATTTATACCAGTTATGGAGGGCTGCTTCAATATCAGGAACACTATTATCATAAGTGACCATATCAATAACACAACTAACAAATTTACATCGTAATCTCAATAGATGCAGAAAAAGCTATCGATAAAATACAGCACCCATTCCTATTAAAAACACCAAAGAAAGTAGGGCTGAATGGAGTTTTCCTTAATATCATTAGCAGCTTCTATCTAAAATCATCAATAAGCATAACTTGGATTCCAGTGCCATTTCTTAAAATGGTATCTGTAGTTAGAAACATCCTTGGATATTTTGAGCATGCCTGTACTGTATAATTCTGTGGGGCCTGAAACATTGTGGAATCCCATATCTGAGACATGAAAATGTGCCCCATCCTAAGTTTCAAATACATTATAACAGGGGATCCATCCAGACACTGGACAGTTTGGGGTCCATTCACCAACCAGTTCCAGTTCCATCCCAAATCAATGGGGCCTAAAATCCTCTGGGGACAGGGGCAATGATCTCATCTTCTGAAACTACTTCCTGCTGAGAATGGGTATAATGCTGAGTCACCTACAGGGTCCCATCCTTTTTTTGGAGGGGGTGATAAGCTGGAACTTATTAAAGTATCGAATGGTTGATTAGCTCCCTGAAGCTGGTCAATGTAGTTGTAACTGTGTAAAATCTAGAATAAAAGAGATATCTAACAAATAGATATTAGGATAATCTGAGATAGAAAGACAAGCCCACAAGGACTGCTTTAAAATATATAGAGGACAGTAAAGATTGGCCAGCAATTTTCTATGTAAAGAAATATATTTATGTCACAGGACACATAATACATACAAATGTTAAAGATGTTTTAGCTTTAGACTCAATAAGCAATAAGACAATTAGGTCTTACATTCAATCATGTTAATTTTTCTTACATTATTTTGGAAACTTTTAAGGACCTTGTTTCATACAAACATAAACATCTAGTAACAGATGACTAGGTCAAATACTCATTCATGAAATTATTTAGGATATAATTAGTATATATTTTCAGATTGAAAACAGTAAGATATTATGTAGCTGAAGTTTACTCATGGATTCTATTGACCATTTTGCTCTGCTTATAGAAATTTACTATCAGAGGAAAATACAGGGGTATGATTATAATGCCATCACAACTGGATCTTCAGGCCTCTATGTGAGAGCATATACATAACAGGATAAAGCATCCTTAGATCAGTTTGATATCCAATTACAAGAGTTTCACCTTATAGCCAGACTTAAAAATAATCAGATGAGTTCTTATTTAAGGTAACAAAACTGGGAAACTGAGTCACAAGGATTCCACCTTGAATGGAGGCCAAGGATCTCCTCCCAACTCTTGTCCAGATACAAATCTCTACCTGTAACAGTTCAGGATCACATTTCTTTCAGAAGCTTATGGTTTTTCTCTCAAATTACTGACTTCACCAAGCGATCAAATTGAAAATTCAATAGAATATCAGTTACAGTCCCTACAGATTTTATCTCAAATAACAAATTTTACTAATTGCAATTTAAAGTTTGATAAATTATTTTTTTAAAAGTACCATGAGCAGCTAAGTGGCACAGTGGATAGAGCACCAGCCCTGAAATCAGGAGGACCTGAATTCCAATCTGGTCTCAGACACTTGACACTTTTTAGCTGTGTGACCCTAGGCAAGTCACTTAACCCCAATTGTCTCAAAAAAAAAAAGTTTACCAGGACTTTCACACATAGGAGATTATTTTTAACTTGTTTTATATGGTTAAACTCATTCTGGTGCAAAGGATTAATGTGAAGTCCAGGTTAGCTCCCTGTTGACCTCAGGATCAGCCAGAATCAGGATCAGCAAAAGTCCTTGGTCTTTAGGGGGAGAAGTAAAGGAGATGGACAAAACTGCCACAAGCTCTCCACCTACCAACCTCCCTTCTCATTTTCCTCCAAAGTGACTCTGGCTTGTCTTATTCCATCCCGTAATTCCTCTTATGATTATCTGTATACACCAAAAGATAGAGCCAGCACAGGATAGTGGGTAGGGCCATTTTTCCAAGCATATGCTAATAGAGGCAAGTAGCATAATTACCATAATCGGTAATTAGTCCAATAGGTAATTAGCCTGAAGTGCTTGGTTGTCTGATTTCAGTGCACCTATTCAAAGTGTCAGCCCTTTACAGATTAATCATTAAACAAGCTTATAGATTCTTAGTAAACACATTCCTTGTTTAAGAACTATATATCCATTCTGATGGAAGTGAATATTTTCGACAAAGAGAAGATCTAATTCAGTTCCAATTCGTCAATGATAGACAGAATCAGCTACACCCAGAGAAAAAACACTGGGAAATGAGTGTGAGCTTTTGCATTTTTGTTTTTCTTCCCAGGTGATTTTTACCTTCTGAATCCAATTCTTCTTGTGCAACAAGAGAACTATACAGTTCTGCACACATATGCTATATCTAGGATATACTATAACATATTTAACATATATAAGACTGCATGCCAGCTAGGGGAGGGAGTGAAGGGAGAGAAGAGAAAAGTTGGAACAGAAGTGAGTGCAAGGGATAATGTAAAAAATTACCCATGCATACATTCTATCAATATAAAGTTATATATATATATAAAAAAGAACTATGCATCCTAAACATGCTTATTTCTCAGAGCTGATGACCTTGCTTATCTTGATGATTTCAAGAAAACTGCTAAGCTCACAAATTAAGGGGAATTGACTGAGACACTAGGGAAAGCGCTGAGCTTGCTGTTGTCCACCCCAATTATTCTTAGTGTTTTTCTAGGTTATGCTGTTTGATACCTTTTCCCTATTGCTGCATACCCTCATACTTGAAGGTGAACTGATAAGGCTTTCACCTCCTCCCTCTTGTCCCATACACAGTAATTATCAGTTTTAGGTTTGACATGATTACAATATCTTCAATAATTTTAGGTTTTTCCCGAGTAATAGCCAAATAGTCTCCGCTGTAATTTTCCTCTTAATTTTCTAGCAAAGGTAAAAATACATAATTCCCTAAATTACATTTACAAAATATTTTAAAATTGGATTAGCAAGGCTAAATAAACGTTTTACCTTCCAATTGTTAATTTATTCTGTCCCCAAACTGTTGAGAATGAGAAGGTTTCTATTTCCTTAAGTAAATTTCCCTTTTAATTTAGGCAATTTTCTTTTAAATTGAGACAGAAGAGATTTTTTTTTTAATTGACAACTTTAATTCATGAGATTCTCTAAATTCCAATTAAATATTCCAGGGGAAAAAAAAAAAACTAAATTGCCATTTGCCTATTTTCCAATTTACACAAATCATTTGTCTTTTATGAGCCAGGAAAGTGTTGAAGTGTCAGTTTTTTGTGGTCTGACTCTAGATAACTTAAAAGTGAGCTATTTGTTGCCAGAATTTTAAAATTAGCTGTGAACTGCTTTACTGTTTTCTTAAATTTTCCACACTTAAATCTTTTATATACACAGTGCAAATAGATTACAACTCACATAACCTTTTGTGGGCTTTGTTTAGAGTTCCTTTAAAAGTGCTTTTACTATCATATCTCAAATAATAGGTTTCACTAACATGTATATTTTCTTTCTCTCCCTCTTCCATTTAGTCGAAGTATCTCTGCTACAGTCAGGAATGGAGGGAAGGGGGAAGAAAGAGAAAGAGACTTTCTTTCCTTTATGCACTATCCTTCTGGTCCTGGGGGCCCTTAATTAGTTGAATTTGCTTAATTTAGTTAAAATACACACATAGACACAAATCATTTATCTCAACATTGGCATTATGTTGGTCACATCTAAAACCCCATATAAAGTTATAAAATATGAAGCAATTGTATCCAATACAAAAGTTAACATTCATATAGCATGTATTTAATGTTAAATACTTTTGTCATCATGCAATCTTAACAATAATCATACTTACTTCTCTTTACAAATCAAAAAGCTGGGCAGATTTAAAATAATTTTCCATAAATTACATAGCTAATACATTTCTGAAACTGAAACAGAATGGTAGATTTACCAAATGCAGACGTTGAGGGCTTTCTCATCTCATACTGCCCTGCTGGGTTCTCCCACGGACATCCAGATTCTTCCCATAAGTTACTGAACAGAACCTACTGAAGGCTGGGGTAGCTGGTATCAGGATCTTCCTTTGATGGTAGTTTCAGCTAGGGCTAGGAAATGCTGACCATTGAGTCTGGCTGCTATTCCATTCCCCACTCCCTCAAGGTGGATTGGGGAGGTATTTGGACAAGGTTGTGTAAGGCCTTAATGGCTGTTGCTGCTTTCTCCCTTTCTACAGGTGAGGCAGAATTTGAATTTCCCTACCATTCTTCAGCATGCTCTTTTCTTAATCTGATTTGAGATGAGAGGGGTTAGCTAACAGAGGGATTTGAGTTTTGTCGATCTTGTTAGCAATGCTTACAACCGACATGCACTCAGAACTCTGGGGAGTAGAGCATGTTAAGTGATCAGGATTGTAGAGAGTGTCCACCCTTAATACCTTCTGGGGTGCAGAAGAGGGGTTAGGAAAAAGTTGCTATTTTTCTAGTTGTTGTTGTTGGGTTTGTGGTATTTTTTTTTGGGGGGGGTGTTGGTTTTTTATTGTTGTTGTTGCAATCCTAAAATGACTAGTTGTCAAATTTCTTAATCATTTCTCCCCAAACCTTGAGAATCTGCTGTTATGGGCCAGAACTCTGAAACAAGGATTCTTATAAGGTGTTAAGTCAGTGGAATTGATAAAGACAATGGTTAACTAATTTAGCATGATACTTAATAGTTCTGTAGTTCAGTACATGTACTTAGTACTTAATATAGTTTCTCAAGATTCATACTTATGATAATAATTCACACTTATGATATAACAGCCAGCAAGGACTGGAGGAGATTCATTTCATCTTCAGTCAGGCTCTTGATGGCTCTCCTGGGGGATTGAGAGGCTAGGAGACAGAGACAGAGAAGACAAGCAGACTGGAGGCAGGAGCTCAAGCTCTCAGAGCCAAGGAGAGAGAGATTCATTTCCATCTTCATCAGCCTTGTAGTGGCTGGCCTGTCCTCCTGCATTTTCTCCACTGAAACCAAGTCCCCTCCAGAAGGCCTTTAAGAAAGCTAGCCTGGGCCCCAGGCAAGGAAACTAGATTGTGAAGGAAATAATAAAGGATCTGGACTTTAACACCTGACTATTCTTGTGGTGATTTTACTTGGCTGAAAAGAAGGCTGCTCCAAGATCTCCAGAAAACCAAAAAGAACATTACAATTTGCAAAGATTTCATTTTTTGCAATTCTATAATTTTAGTTAGCTAACTTTATTTCTGTAGCTCCCAGCTTGGCCAGAATTGTGGTCCACACAAAAAAGTCAGGCTTTTCCCCTTTTATAAGAACCAAGGATGTTAAGAAATGTTTCCAGGTAACAAAATCTATCTCACAGGACAAATATGACACAGACATAGACACACACACACACAAAATGACATGGAAGGGAACTGTTTCAGCTTTGCTAAAAGTAATAAGCATGAAAAATAAAAACTCCTCAGTTATTAAGAGTATGAAAACTATTCTTTAAATAAGAGAAATATTAAATTAATATTTACTATGTTAAAGGAATATCATTTAACCAGCAGGGGATCCAGGGCTGGGGCTGTTTCTATATTATTAACCATATAAATAACATATTTGACATCTGAAAAAATATGAAGAATTTCTTGAACATTGTACAGTGCAGTAATAATTGCATATAACTCGTTCTGCTATGTAGATTCAAATAAGTATTCAAAACATATTTAGGAGTAGGTGGAATATATCTAAAGAGGCTAATTGTTAGTAGTATACCATTTACTGCTTGGAGCTTCCTTAGACTTCTTTTTGAATTAGGGTTAGAATCTCCTCTTAAAATTGACTAATTTTTTTTCAATTTTCTTGTTCCCAAATTCAAATACAGTGTTTTTTTCAGTGTCAAGGGTATTATTTCTAACAAATCCTCCCAACAATATTTGATAATCATTCAGAGTAACTGAATTTTTCCTTCTAATTTCTATTTTAAAACTGGTCTAGAATCAATGATAGACTGCATCCAGAACACCTCTTTTCTCGTACTCCCAAAACCTTCACGACCCTAATTTTTTTTTTCTATTTTTTGTAGGAATCAGAATTTCCTGCTCCAGGCACAATCACAAACCCTGGCAATGACTGTGAACTGCATCCTAAAATGAGACCTAGCTTACCAGAAGGAACAGGACCTGAGATTCCAATGGGAGAGAACATATTCCCATATTGCCAGTAATTTGGTGTGATACTGAGGAAGACAAATCAAGGCCAGTACTTCCCCGGGGGATCACGCATTTATTCCTGTACTGTCAATAAATCAGATTTAAGATATTGTTTGAGGCAGAATTGTGGTGATCTTCTTCTTTAAAATAATAATGGTTCTCTCTTGGGGAGAAGGTTTCTTGGGGAGGTTCTCTGGAGGCAGCCTTAATTTCAGATTGAAAGTAAATAATTACTCCAAAATGCAGCCAGCTGAAATGCAAACGTTTATTTTTTTCTTCCAAAATAGCCCAGTTAGCTCAGGCCTATCTCTCTGCTTGGTTCCAAGAGCTTTTGCAGATTTGTCCTTGGCTTCTGCCTCTGCTTTCTTCAGCCTCCAGCCAGCACCAAGGTGGAAGATGCAATGAATCTCTCTTGCCTCGAAGATAGGGCTTGTGGGCTTCCTCCCAGAGTGCTCCTCTCTGACCCCAGTCAATGTTCCGGAGAAATTCTTTCAAGCTCTAAGAGCTTCCTCTATATATATGATCTCCAAAAGGTTAACTCCTCCTTCTGGAGAGAATGGGATTCTGGGTTATCTCCCAGAGTGCTCTCTGGCCCTAAGAACTTCAAGGGAGGTGTGAATACAAGCATTATTGTCTATCAGTTGTACTTAGTACCTTGTTTCAAGTTCCGGCCCAAAACATCTCCTTCCAAGATCAAATCAATCATTGAACCATGCCAAATTAGATAATTATTGTGTCTATCAACTCTAATGACTGTAAAGATTCCAACACGGAATAAAGGCAAGTGCAGTTCTCAGTGTTTTACAAGATGGTAACTGGCCTACGGAATGGGTGCCCTATGTCAGATTATCTTTCCTATCATTTTGAGAGCTACATTCAAAATATAATCCTGTATTTTGGATTTGTAGTCAAAAGTTTATCTGATGAATTGTGATGAAGTTCAACTTTTTGGGGAGTACAATTTTTCCTCATATGACCCAATTGTCCACAACTAAAGCATCTACTAGAATTTCAAAAATTCTGAGATGGAGGTTAGTTGTGATTTAGTACAGCACCCATTACTGCAACTTGAAGAATAGAAGAGCCAATATTCTGATACCTTTGAATCATTTCTACTAAAGACATTTTTGGTTTTCTCCCAGCTAATGCTTTCTTTACAACTGGCATTAGCAGTTTCTAGGGGAAATTGTCTCAATAAAATTTAAGCTGCCTCTACAAGCTGATTGAATGTTTGCCATCATTAAGTGATTGACAAAATCAGCAAAGGTATCATTGGGTCCTTGAATGATTTCTTATAGGATGTCCTTCTGTCCCTGCCATCTGATTTTGCATTATCCAATTCAATATGTGCACCAAATTGATATCAGATGGGCAAGAATCAATCTTATTTATTTATCTGAATCTATGTGTTAGGTAATGGTGATAAACTACTTTCACCTCTTTCTTACCTCCTTTTTCTTTAAACGTGGAGCTTACTAAGAGGGCACTGTCCTCTGCCAAGTCATTCAAGTCACCGTCTGTTCAAGTGCCAACTGTTGGAGTCCAGCTCCAGTGAATATCGTTAGTGTATGAGTGTGATTTGAATATGCACAAGCCAGGAGGACAATTTGTCTTGTGATTTTCATTTATTAATCTGAGAGCCAGAATTTTTAACTCTTTAAACTAGTGCTGCATTAACACTGGCTACCTCCCAGTGGCATTACATTTCAGGGTTATGACATAGATGACAAACATTTCAGTTTGATCTTAACTTGCAATAACAATCTATCTATCAACACTTCATAAATAACAGTAACCATCAATAACAAGATATTTGTTAAAACAGTGGTAAATAGCATAGTTATGCTGCCTTGTGCCTGTCACATGCCCTCTTCATCAAGATTATCCTAAATTTATCTTGAGCATCTCTTTCATTCATTGATAAGGAATGTGGGGAGCCAATTCTTAGGACTGCTGGCCCGTACAGGGAGCAGGTCTCAAGTAATAGCTCTTCCTGTACATGGACTTATTCAAGACTGGCTCTCAACACTAAAAAGTTACTTCTTTAGTGATGTCTTCTAGTATTTTCCTAGGACTCCAAGTCAAACTCACTAGTGTATAGTATGCAGGTTTTTTTTCTCTCTCTCTCTCTCTCTCTCTCTTTTTTTAATTAATTAATTTATTTTTTATTTTTTAAACATTGTGGTAGCTGTTTTTATTTTTCCTATGTTCTTTCAAATATCATTGACAGTGTCTCAATCACATCCACTAGCTCTTTTTGGACCAAAGGATGTAGTTAATTTAGTTTAGGTGACTTAAATCATCAAAGGTGACTAGTTGCTATCTCTTTATCCTTGTTTTCAATTCTTTCCTATAAGCCAGTGTGAAGGCTAGTAAAAGGCAATGCCTATTTGGGGCTCCAGAGAGTTATTCTAAATGGAGAATGAGGACAGTACATTCAAATTGCACCTAGACCAATTTTCCAAGGACAACAAAAATGTAAAGCAGGAGCCTTATCAGCAAAGCATACAAGTCGTGTTCTTCCTGCTGATAGTCCACATGGAAGAGGTGAGGAAATCTGTTTCCAGAAGGTTGTCTAACAATGCAAAATCCCTGCTTCCCAATTTAAAGCAAGCAAAAATATTCTGGCTGTTTTAGTTCCCCTTACTGTGTGAGAAAAGAAGGCAAGACTGAACTGAGTCAGCTGCAGAGACAGCCATGCCTACCAAAGACTAATGTGTGATGAAGCAGGCCTATTAGTCAATAGTGTATTCCTACCTTATTCCATTCCCTTTAATGATATTTTCCTCCTGCTTAGTTTAACCTCCTAGTTAAAATTAATGGTTAATTCCCTCACTAGGGAAATGTCTTTTTCCTTGTTAATTATTTAAATCCTTGCTAACTCCTGTTTTCTATTCAGATAATAAAATAATACAATCTTTGTAACTAGTATTGTTTCAATCCTAATATTCCTTGTTTTGTGTATTTTTACTTATTGAACTGATCTATAACTTCAGGGATTTTGTGGACCAGCTGATTACAGCAAATTGGCATGTCCTTAAAATTTGTGCAAAACTAGCTCCTTCACATTAAAAAAAAATTCTATTCACTAGAGTTCTTAGCATTGTCAAATGGCTTAATGTCAGAAGTAGCCATGGTTTTAGAAAAATACTAAGAAAGATGTGTTAATATCCGTTTTGCCTCTATAGCCTAAGAATCACTGTGCCTTTCTAGCTATCCTATAGATGACACTTTGATATGTATTTTTTTAAACACTATTTGAATGCAAATTGTTTCTTTAGGGAAAGAACCATCCTGCTTCCCTCTTCTCTGTCTCTGCCTCTTTCTTTTTCTGTCTTTGTCTCTATATATGTCTATCTCTATGTCTGTTTCCTTCTTAAATTCTCTTTGTTCCTTTTCTATACCCCTGCATTAATTCTCTCAGTCCATTTCATTCTCAACTCAGATGCAAAACTGATTTTCTTTAAGCTCAGACCTGACTCTTACTCCATGCTCAATAAACTCCAATAGCTTTCTGTGAAAAGGTCATTGTTTGGCATTTACCATTGTTTGGAATCTTATCTTTCCAATCATTTTATACTTTAATCCTTTTCATATACTCTATCATACTATATTGGCTATATTTCTTACTTGCTAACTGACATATGACATGTTATCTACTAAATTCATGTGACACAATGGATAGAGTGCGGAAGTTGGACTTAGAGGAACTTACCAACTGTGAGATCCTGGTCAAATCATCCAATCTCTGTGGGCTACAGTTTTCTAAAGAAAAATGGAGGGCTTAATAGCATTTGCCTCTCACAATTGTGAAGATCAAATAAAGTAATGCTTATAAGGTTTACTGCAAATGATAAACACAATGTAAATGCTCACTATTCTTAGTTTTTTTCTTTTTTGCACTGTAAGGCCCACCTTCTTATTATCTCTTTCTTCTATTTACAAACTTCCCTTTTGAGCTTCCTTCAAGACTTAGGTCATATTCTGTTGTCTGCAAAAAATCTCAGGCAGACAGGCCTTAAGCCTCAAACTTATTAATTAAATGTGAAATTGTTGAGAACAGTTGATCAGATTTGAGAACTGAGGAAAATATTCTTTTTAATATAGTATTTTATTTCTCCATATACATGTGAAGATTTTCAAGATTCATTTCTTTTCTTTTAAAAATGATCTTTTTAAAAAATGGATATTGGGGGTGGAGCCAAGATGGCAGAGAGGACACATGCTTCATTTTGAGTTCTCTTCTACCCTCACTTACTGATTACCAAATTCTGCCTCTGAAATAGTTTGACAGGTAGAATCCATGAATATTGGGAATACAACAAATTACTAGCAGAAGATAATCTGAAAGATCACCAGAAAAGATCTGTCCTGATCTAGCGGGAGGAGGCCAGCACAGACAGGGAGGCAGAACACGGAGGCTAGTACAAGCTGAGTGGACAGGGGTGGAGTATGGTCTCCGCAGGTGGAGAATTTTCAGGGAGGACTCCGCCATAGGTTGGCTGCTCTGCTTTGGTTGTAAAGCAGTAGATCAGCAGAGAAGTTATACAATTGTCAAAGGTAGAGTGTACCCCAAAATGCCGAGTTTAACAGGACCTGGCCACTCCCACCCAACACTGGGAGTGACTCAGTAGGGCAGCTACATTCCATTCTGGCTTTGCCCAGAGCAATCACACTTCCACACAGTTGGGGGAGGGGACTCTGCCCAGGGCAATTAAACTTCTGCATAGCAGGGCTCATCTCAGGGCAGTGGCACTTCCACTGGGGGGCTCTACCTACAGTAGTGGCACTTTTGCAGCTCAGCCACTCTTGGCAGCCTGTTCACAGGACAGCAAACTCTAATGCGAACTCTAACTATAGATAGCTTCAATACAGAAAGAGAACAGATTTCCAACCTTGAAGAGACTAACAACAGATAGTCTCCAGAAAAAAAACCCAAAGGGGGAGATAGCCTTATCTCCATTACACAAGGCTCTCCTAGAAGAAAATATGAAAGCTCTTAAGAGAGAGCTAGAAGAAAAATAGGGAAAGGAAAGAGAAGCTCTGCAAGAGAGTATGGGAAAGGCATATAACACATAAAAAAAGAAAAACTTGATAAAGTGGGAAAAAAAAAAAACTTCCTGAAATGTGAATTGGAAAAGGTAAAGAATTCCCAGCAAAATAGAATTTGTGAATTGGAAAACATAAAAAACTCCCAGGAAAGTAGGATTTGTGAGTTGGAAAAAGAAATAACTAAGTAAAAAATAAAATTAGCAAAAAGGAAAAAATTCTCAAAAATTCTCAAAACAACACTTTTAAAAACTCAATTGGACATCAAATTAAATAGCCTTTGTACAAACAAAACTAATGCAAACAAGATTAGAAGGGAAGCAACAAACTGGAAAAACATTTTTACAGTTAAATGTTCTGAAAAAGACCTCATTTCCAAAATATATAGAGAATTGACTCTAATTTAAATCAAGCCATTCTCTAATTGATAAATGGTCAAAGGATATGAACAAACAATTTTCAGATAATGAAATTGAAACTATTTCTACTCATAGGAAAGAGTGTTCCAAATCACTATTGATCACAGAAATGCAAATTAAGACAACTCTGACAGAACTGTCAGATTCGCTATGATGACAGGAAAAAATAATGATGAATGTTGGAGGAGATGCAGGAAAATTGGCACACTGATGCATTGTTGGTGGAGTTGTGAACGAATCCAACCATCCTGGAGAACAATTTGGAATTATGCCCCCAAAGTTATTACACCGTGCATAACCTTTGATCCAGCAGTGTCACTAATGGGCTTATATCCCAAAGAGATATTAAGGAAGGGAAAGGGAACTGTATGTGCAAGAATGTTTGTGGCAGCCTTTTTTGTAATGGCTACAAACTAGAAAATGAATGGATGCTCATCAATTGGAGAATGGTTGGGTAAATTGTGGCATATGAATGTTATGGAATATTATTGTTAAGAAATGACCAGAAGGATAAATACAGAGAGGCATGGAAAGACTTACATGAACTGATGCTGAGTGAAATGAGCAAAATCAGGATTTTATTAGATACTTCAATAACAATACTGTATGATGATAAATTCTGATAAAAGTGAATTTCATTGACAAAGAGATCTAACTCAATTTCAATTGATCAACAATGGACAGAAGCAGCTACACCCAGAGAAGGAACACTGGGAAATGAATATAAACTGTTTGCATTTTTCCCCCAGGTTATTTTTACCTTCTGAATCCAATTCTTCCTGTGCAATAAGAGAATTTGTTCCAGTTCTGGACATATATATTATATCTAGGATATACTATAACTTATTTAGCATATATAAGACTCCCTGTCATTTAGGGGTGGAGGTGGAGGGAAGGAAGGGAAAAATCAGAACAGAAGTAAGTGCAAGGGATAATGCTGTAAAAAATTACCCAAGCATATGTACTGTCAATAAAAAGTTATAATAAAAAAACTCAATTGGATATACAAAAAGAAGTAAAAAAAGTTAAGAAAATAACTCATAAAATATCAAAACTGAATAAATAAAAATGAATGATTTGCTGAGACATCAAGAATTTGTCAAGGAAAACCAAAAAGAAAAAGAAAAAAAAAGGAAAATTGTTAAATATCTACTTGGAAAAACAACAGACTTGGAAAATAGATCTAGGAGAGATAATCTGAGGATTATTGGACTTCCTGAAAATTATGATGAAAAAAAGAGCCTAGACATTATTTTTCAGGAAATCATCAAAGAGAACTGCCCAGATGTAATAGAATCAGAAGGTAAAATAGGCGTTGAAAGAAATTATTGAACACCTTCTGAAAGAGAAACCAAAATTAAAACTCCAAGAAATATTATGGCTAAATTTCAGAATTATAAGGAAAAAAATATTACAAGTAGCCAGAAAAAAAAAAAAAAAAAAAACAATTCAAATACCAAGGAGCCACAATAAGCATCACTCAGGATTTAGCAGGTTCCACATTAAAGGATCAAAGGGCCTGGAATCTGATCTTCCAAAAGGCAAAAGAACTTGGAATGCAGCCAAGGATAAACTACCCAGCTAAGCTGAGCATTTTCTTTCAGGAAGAAGATGGACATTCAATGAAACAGGTAAATTCCATTTATTCCTAATGAAAAAAACAGAGCTAAACGAAAAATTTGATCTCCAAATACAGAACTCAAAAGAAGCATAAAAGATAAAAAGAACTCTTAAGAACTGTATCTCTATTATGGGCATACATAAATAGCATATGTATAACTTGATTTTATTGTTATAATACAAAAAAAGGGAATTAGAAGTGGAAAGGGGATTATATCAGAAAAAGGGAAAAGGAGAGATAAAAAGAGGGAAATTACGTCCCATGAAGCGGCAAAGGAAACCTATCATATCTGAGGGAATTAAGGGAGGGGGAGGAACATTATGTGAATATTACTCTCCTCAGATTTGGCTCAAAGAGAACATTTTAGACATATTTGGTTTACAAAGAAACTTCTCTCATCTCATTAAAAAAAGGGAGAGGAAAAGGAAAAAGGAAAATAGTAGGTTAAAAAGAAGGGAGTACAGAAAAAATAAGGGAAAGGTGTAAGAAAGGGGAAGGGACTCAAAGGAGGTAGGAGGGATTCTAAAGAGGGAAATCTGGGTAAGGCAAGTGGTACCCATACGTTTAATACTGGAGAAGGGAGTAAGGGGGGGAATAAAAAGAAAAGCATAATCTGAGGATAATAAAATGGCAGAAAATACAGAATTCGTAGTTTTAGCCATAAACATGAATGGGATGAACACCTCCCATAAAACAGAGGCTGAAAGCAGACTGGATCAAAAGCCAGAGTTCTACAATATGTTGTTTACAGGAAAAAACATTTAAAGCAGGGTGATAAGTAGAGAGTAAAGATAAAAATAGCAAAATCTATTATGCTTCAGGTGAAGTAAAAAAAGCAGGGGTAGCAATCCTTATCTCAGATCAAACAAAAGCAAAAATTGATCTAATTAAAAGAGATAAGAAAGGAAACTATATCTTACTAAAGGGTAGCATAGACAATGAAGAAATATCGATACTAAATATATATATATATGCACCAAGTGGTATAGCATCTAACTTCCTAAAGGAGAATTTAAGAGAGTTGCAAGAAGAAATAGACAGCAAAACTATAATAGTGGGAGATCTCAAGCTTGCACTCTCAGAATTAGATAAATAAAACCACAAAACAAATAAGAAAGAAATTAAAGAGGTAAATAGAATATTAGAAAAGTTAGGAAATAAAAAAAAATAAAAAAAACAAAAAAAAAAAAAAAAAAAAAAAAAAAAAAAAAAAAAAAAAAAAAAAAAAAAAAAAAAAAAGAAAAGTTAGGTATGATAGATCTTTGGAGAAAACTGAATAGAAACAGAAAGGAATACACTTTCTTCTCAGCAGTTCATGGAACCTATACAAAAATTGACCATATATTAGGACATAAAAACCTCAAAATTAAATGCAGAAAGGCAGAAATAGTAAATGCATTCTTCTCAGATCACAGTGCAATAAAAACTACATTCAACAAAAAGTTGGGGTAAATAGACCAAAAACTAATTGAAAACTAAATAATCTCATCTTAAAGAATGAATCTGTGAAACAGCAAATCATAGACACAAGTAATAATTTCACCCAAGAGAATGGCAACAATTAGACAACATACCAAAATTTATGGGCTGCAGCTAAAGCAGTAATAAGGGAAAATTTTATATCTCTAGAGGCTTACTTGAATAAAATAGAGAAAGAGAAAATCAATGAATTAGGCTTGCAACTTAAAAAGCTAAAAAAAAGACCAAAATAAAACCTCCCCAATCAAATACTAAACTTGAAATTCTAAAATTAAAAGTGGAATAAAATTGAAAGTAAAAAAAAACTATTGAATTAATAAATATCATGAATTAATATAAATGTCAACCTAAAACTCATTTTGATGTTTTCTAGAATTATTACAAAAATTCATTTTCATAAAGTCTTAATTCAACCTGAAGGAAAGCACTGTGGTTTGATGCAACTAAGTTTATCTTTATCACATTTTACCATTTTCTTGATTGTAAAATTGATGTGGAGAGATCAACATTACAATGTTATGTGATATATATATATATATATATATATATATATATGTATGTTATGAGCAGCTGCAGACTTCTTCCAGTCCTCTATTATACTTTTCTCTTGAGGGAATATTTTCTTTAGGAAACTTTGAAGAGCAAATTCCCATATTCTTTTATAATTCAGAAAAGCTTTAAAAAAAATGATCCCTGAGGATCCAAGAAAGGTAATTTAAGTCTTATTAAGAAGTGGACAAAAGCAATAAAACAGACACTAATGGAACAAGGTTAATGTATGGAAATGCTCACTGAAATTTTAAGATATTTTTAGTTTGGTAAGCAATTTAAAATACAGAAAGCTGTAGTAGTGTTAGCAGTGGTTAATTGCAGTGTCCTTTTAATTAATTTAATTGCATAACAGGGAGTTATACAAAAATATCAAAACAAAATAAGAAGTAGAAATACTTCATTAAGAAGCTATTCCATTTCTTGGACTCTTTTTCAATTTGAAATTTGCCCCAGAGGGAGGAAGCTCCAAATTTAAAAAAGATTTCAAGTTCGAGAGTTAAAAAAAAAAAAAAAAAAGTTTTCTTTACAAACTCTAATGTAATCTGCACAAGTGCAGATTGGTGTTTCTTTAAGAAACTAGGCTAATCCCCCTTTAATTGCTCCAGGTTTTCCACACGGAGCGAAAAGTGGGAAAGACAAAGGTTTTGACCACAGGAAAACTCCTGTCTTCGGAGTGTGCCCCAAAGAGTATCTAACAGCAGTTCCCACAGTGTCAGGCTGGATGCCTCACTTTCCTGCTTCCCAATCTTTTCTTTTTATGGTAAATCTTCCATGGGAAAGAGTCCCTAAAAGAGTACAAGGTTCAGTTTAAGGACATGATACATAGATGGGGGGGGGGGGAAGAAAAATGGACTGGGGGGGGAAGGGGAATAAAAAGAGATCAGGAAATGAAAATGGGGGAGAGGGCCAGATGGATGGGGAAGAAGCATAACGGGAGGAGTCTGCAAAGCAGAGAGAACTTTCCAATGCTGCTAGCTCCAACTCCTTGTCTGAGCTGTAGACCCCACCTGCTATTTATAGGGCTGCTAAGCCCCACCACCCCCCTCTTATGCCAATTGATTGTGATGAGGGATCACTTCTCAGAGGCCCTCAGGTAAATTTGTTCAAATCCTAGACCTCAGTTTCATTTGCCAAAAATGGTCTGACTTAGAAGAAATGGGATCTCCAGGAAGATGCCCCCCCAAACCCCAGGGTTTTCCCAAGACTTTGCCACATCAGCAAAGGGTAGGCCAAATAAAGTTGTGAATGCTTTTATGAGATGTAGTGGCAGAAGTGTCTGAATTTTGCTTATTCTTTATATTTGGGATCGCTGTCCCCATTTAGATTGTGAGCCCACCTCCAAGTGGAGGCCAGTGGTGGGGTGATAGAGGGGAGGCTGTCTGCCTTCGGGTTTTATGACCTAGTGCTCTCCTCTTGTATCTCCCCTCTTTTTGCCTGGCTGCTTTTTGGGAGGGAAACATCCTTTCTGGGGAGATGATAAAACTCCTTTCTGCTTTTACCTTAATAAATCTCCTTTATTATTAAAGTCTGTGGTCTTGACCCACACAGCTTTTGGGCCTGTCCAGGATTTTGAAGCCCACCTTGGGGAAGATCTATCTCACTCTGAGACTAGGGATAGGTGACCTACTGGACTTTGGTGGTCCCGGATCTGGAGAATGGCTCACCTCCTAGTGTGTTGAACAACTGGAGAAGGAGAGATTTGGTGAAGCAGAAATGAAAAAGTTCAAAATCGGCCAGGGTAGTGAAAGAGTAAAGAAAAGACAACTGGCCATTCCAGTCACATAAATTGTACACATACAATTCGGAGACATGCAAGGGCCTGGATGAACATCAGGATGACTGCCTAGGAATGGAGGACTCCTTCTGGCAAGAACCTGTGAGCCAGAAGGGGCAAGATTTAGATGAGCATTTGAGGTTAGTTTAGATGTCAGACTGAGGATCAGAGTGGGTATGGGGCAGCAATAATGGAGGGAAAATAAAAAAAGCTACACCTTAAGGAATCCCTGAGAATAGTCCTCTGGGAAACAGACTTAATTGGAATCCAAAACATAAAATGAGACAATTGGGAGGGGGCTCCCCAGGATTACGTGGGCATGTCAGGCTTAAATCTGTATGTAAAAAAAATGGGAATAGATTTCTGTGTGTGCACGTCGGCTTTGCACTCTGGACTGTTAAAAATTAGCAAGCTTTTGAGAGACAAGAATTCAGCCTCTGTGTTGCTGACTTGGGGAAATACCAGGATGAATTGCTGGAATTTATTCACAGCAATAATTCTTTCAGAGTTGCTCAACCATCCTGCTGGTCAGGTATTAGGGCTCCGGATCTGGACTCAGGATCCTAAATTTCTCTGCATCAGACTTGATGTGAGCTGAGGGAAGTGTCTTTCTTAATTCCCTTGAAATAGGAGACTGTTTTAGGTTTGGGAAATGTAAGAGAGAAGGAATGTAAAAATGTTAGATAACTTTGGGAATTTAGCCTGCACTTTTTAGAAATTAGAATCGGAATGTTTGTATTTCTCCTGTTTCATGGAAGGAGAGGGGATCTATATTCCATGGAGACAGCTTTGAGGTTGTGAGTTAAGAGGAAACTGAAAAACTAACGGGAGGTGGAAAATGTGTTTTTAAAAACTGTTATCAGCCTTTCTAACTCAATAAAGATAATTTAGAAGATTAAGTATTTCTAGAGAAACCTAGCAAATCTCTGTCTTTCCTTTCTGGGATAAAGCATGTGGCCACAACCATCTGTAGCAACTGTTCCAAAACACATGAAATGAGAAAGGAAAAGTTGGCTAACATTCTGCTCAATAGAAAATAGCTTGTTATGCTTGGTAGGTTAGACCTATTAGAAACTTTGGAACACAAGTAGGCCTAATCCCATTAGTATATAGGTTAAAAACCTGAAGCCATAAAGCTGGCTTTCCTTAGTTTTTCTTAAAGGCCTGTAGCTATACAGGAATCTTGAAGTTTTTTTTTTTTTTTAATTAAAGCTTTTTATTTTCAAAACACATGTGTGGAAAATTTTTCAATATTGAAACCTGAAAAACCTTGTGTTCTGAACTTTACCTCCTTCTCCTCCCCCCCTCCCCTAGATGATAGGTAATCAAATATTTGTTAAACATTTTTTAAATTAAAGCTTTTTATATTCAAAAAATTACATGGATAATTTTCAACATTCACCCTTATAAAACCTTATGTTCTAATTTTTCCCGTCCTTACCCTCATCCCTTCCCCTAGATGGCAAGTGATTCAAACATGTGCAATTCTTCTATACATATTTCTATAAGTATCATGCAGTATAAGAAAAATCAGATCAAAAAGGAAAAAAATGAGAGAGAAAAAATGTAAGCAAACAACACAAAGAGTGAAAGTACTATGGTGTAGTCCCCATTCAGTTCTCACTGTCCTCTCTCTGGGTGCAAATGTCTATCTTCATCCAAAAGACCATTGGAACTGATGTGAATCATCTCATTGATGAGAGCCATATATATACATCAGAATAGATTATTTTATATAACCACCTGGTTCTGCTCATTTCATTTAGCATCACTTCATGTAAGACTCTCCAAGCTTCTCTGAAATCATCCTGCTAATCATTTCTTATAGAACAGTAATATTGCATGATATTCATATACTGTAACTTATTCAGCCATTCTCCAAATGATGGGCACCCACTCAGTTTCCCGTTTCTTGCTATGTGAAAGACTGCCACAAACATTTTTGCACATTTGGATCCCTTTCCCTCCTTTAAGATCTCTTTGGGATATAAGATCAATAGAAACACGGCTGGATCAAAGGGTATGCACAGTTTGATAATTGTTTGAGAATAGTTGCAAACTTCTTTCCAGAATGGCTGGATCCATCCACAGTTCTACATTTATTTTTACTTTTATATTCAAAACATTAGTGTCTCAGTTTTCCTACATCCCCTCCAACATTTATCATCTTTTCCTGTTATCTTGCCAGTCTGAGAGATGTGTAGGCATTACTTAGAGTTGTCTTAATTTGCATTTCTTTGATCAATAATGAATTAAAATACCTTTTCATGTGACTAATAATAGTTTTAATTTCATCTGAAAATTGTTTTTGAACATTTGTCAATTGGAGAATGGCTTAAATTCTCTTAATTTGATTCAATTCTCTATATATTTTAGAAATAAAGCCTTTATCAGAACCCTTAAATGTAAAAATGTTTTCCCAATTTATTGCTTCCCTTCTAATGTTGTCAGCATTAGTTTTGTTTGTACAAAAACTTTTTAACTTAATGTAATCAAAATTATCTATTTGGTGTTCAATAACGAGTTCCAGTTTTTCTTCAGTCATAAATACCTTCCTTCTCCCTAGAATTGAGAGGTAACTTATCCTATGTTCTTCTAATTTGCTTATATCATTTTTTATCTAAACCATGAATCCATTTGGGCATCAAGGCATTACCTTGATATATGGTGTTAGGTGTGGGTTAATGCCAATTTTTTGTCATACTAGTTTCAATTTTCCCAACAGTTTTTGTCAAATAATGAATTCTTATACGAAAATCTGGAGTCTTTGGGTTTGTCAAACACTAGATTGTTATAGTCATTGTCTATTTTGTCCTGTGACCCCAATCTATTCCACTGATTGACTAGTCTATTTCTTAGCCAAATGGTTTTGAGGATCACAGCTTTATAATACATTTTTAGATTTGGCAAAGCAGGCCACTTTCATTGGCTTTTTAAAAAAGTTTTCCTTAATTCCCTTGAAATTCTTGATCTTTTGTTCTTCCAGATCCACTTTGTTATTATCTTTGATAGATCTGTAAAATAATTTCTTGGGAGTTTAATTGGTATGGCACTACATAAATAGGATCAATTTAGGTAGTATGGTCCTTTTTATTATATTAGCTTCTATCTATGAGCCTGTAAGATATTCTTCTGTTGTTTAGAACTGACTTTATTTGTCTGTTGAAAGTAGTTTATAAATTATGTTCATATAGTTCCTGACGATCTTGATAAGTAGACTACCAATTAGTTTATATTATCTGCAGTTAATTGAACTGGAATTTCACTTGGTATCTCTTGTTGCTGGACCTTGTCGGTAACATACAGACATGCTGATTTATGTGGATATATTTTATATCCTTCAATTTTGCTAAAGTGGTGAATTGTTTCTAGTAGATTTTTAGTTGATTTTCTAGGATTCTCTAAGTATACCATAATCTAAAATCTAATCTAAAAAGAAAGATAATTTGGTTTCCTCATTTATCTGCTTTAATTCCTTTCATTTGTTTTTCTTCTCTTATTGCTAAAACTAACATTTGTAATACAATGTTGAGTAATAATGGTGATAGTGAGCAATCTTGTTTCATCTGATTGTTTAATTTGATGTTGGTGTAGAAGAGTCTTCACTTAAGTCTCCATGACATTCTAAAATATTAGTTTTTCAGTTATTTTATTGATGCTTTTTCAAGACTGGTATTTTTTTCCCTCTATGAACACAAGGCATTAAAAGCAACTAGTCATTTTCTTCTGTTTTCTTTGCTTATTACAATTTACTTATTACTACTTGTTTGGATATGAATTTTGCCAAGTATTACTGAAACCTTAAGAGTCAGCCCTTATGTTTTGTACAGTATACCTATTTCTATTACTAAGTCTTTTTCAATTATTCCTTGTTGTTGATTAGAAATTTTTATACATCAGTTTTCTGGGAAGTTTTAACAGTTGAAAAACAGTAGATTTCGAACAATGCAAATCTAGATCTAGAAAAATAAGCTCTTTAATAAATGGAACCAATTTTATTTACCTCCACTTCTACCATCTCCCATGTTTTGGAGGAAGAGAACTGATTCATGTCATATTATCAGTTCCAATGGCTCTTTGTTGTTGATCTGATAATTTTGATAAAATCTGATTTTTATTTGAGCAAGAAATCTTGTGAATATGTGCACCAATTCTCCTCTTGGTAAACTTTTAAAATTGCTATTTTTGCTTATTTACAGTTACATGCTTCTCAATTTAAAATTATTTTATTTTAGTTCAAATTAAATTATCTTTAACAGAGGCTATGTGATTTTTACCAGTACTCTATCTACTTTACCTCTAAAAGTCTACATCCAGTATACTTTTCTATGAGCATTAAATAATTTAAAAGATATTTTGGTGTATGCCTAAAGAAAACAGTATTCAGACACATGTACAAATACATGTTAGTGTACATGAATACTGTAGCTTTTACTTAGAAACCTTTGTAGATATGTACAGAAAAACGTATATATTGAAATACATGTATATTTATCGATAAATATATATATGAAGCATTTATCATTTGCTAAATACTGTGTATATACAGCAAAAGCAAAAATAGTTTCTGCTCTCAAGGTTCTCACATTCCAATCGAGGAGACAATGAGACATACACAGATTAGAGAAGAAAGCACTAAAGGTGAACTGACTAGGAAAGACATCCTGTGAATGAAATTTCATTTGCATCTTGAATGAAGCTAAGTATTTGGGGAAGTGAAGGTGAGAAGGGAAGGGTTTTATTCCTTAGGCATGGGGGCTATTTATCCTGTTTGTCTACTACTGCCTTTCACAGTACGGACTATACATGTGGATATATTATATGTGCACATGTGCATACACCTCCTTTATAAATAAAAGTAGTACCTAAAAGAAGTCATTTCTTTATTGTTCTTTGTTACTTACTGAAAATTTTTTTTAATTGAGGCAATTGAAGTTAAGTGACTTGCCCAGGGTCACACAGCTAAAAAGTGTTAAGTATCTAAGATCAGATTTGAACTCAGGTCCTCCCCATTTCAAGGTTGATGCTCTATCCACCTAGCTGCCCTTACTTACTGAATTTTTAAAATATTAAGTTCATAATAAAGAGAAAAATTTTAAATGATTTATCAGAGGAATAAATAACACTACATATTTTTAAATTTGCAATATGATTTGGTATTAAACAATCTTGTTTTGGGGAACATTAAAGAACTACATTAAAGAACTACCATGCATTTATTAAATGCATGCATTCTTAAGTGTTTTACACAAAACAGATATTTCTCCCAAACAGAAACAAAAGGGGGATATGCCATTTTTACTTCACAGTAGTTTAGTATTTTGGTTTTATTGAAAAAAGATAAATCTTTAATTAGTTATATAACCAAAATGTAATATTTAGTTATGATTTTTTGGTACTTGAGCTTGAAAAGGACCATTTTAGATTAATTTTCCTCCTTCTAGCAATATACTTTTTGAGAACATGGTATTATCAGATTTCTTAATCTAGAAATGGTTAATGTTGATTGGGAGGGAACTTAGGGGAGATGGTAGAATTATTCAGCTGCTTAGCCGTGATTTTTCCAATAGAAGCACAGAGTAAATGGAAGGCAATCTCAAAGAGGAAAGTGATTGGACCCAATGCAATAGGCCAGCTCTCAGGACCATAGGTCATGCGACACACAAAGTCAGTGAATACGTTAAGATCCTGTACTCTAGAATAAGAAAGCTTGGGACAGAACTTTCTACATCCCAGAACTCTCTACAACTCTAAAAAGTAAACAACACTACAAAAGAACCCTGACCACAAAAAGCTACTATTACAAAAGGAAAGATTAAAAAGACAAACTCAGTAGTGGTCAACAAGGTCAAGATGTCTACATGTGAAGGCTTAGTCCAAAAAGTCCACTAGGGAAAACTCAAGAGGGGAGAATATAAACTTGGGAAAAGAAATGAGAATGCTGACACAAAACTCCACAACCCAAATAAGGAAACACAAAAATTGACTGAAGAAAAAGTTAAAAACAGAATTGACCAAATGAACAAGAAAGTAGAAAAGCTAACTGAAGAAAATAATTCCTTCAAAACTAGAACTGGGCAAGGGAAAACTAATGACTCTTAAGAGATCTCCAGAATTAGTCAGACACACTAATATACAGTTGGTAGATTTGGGAACTGATACAACAATTCTGGAAAGTGATTTGGAATTAGGCCCAAAGAGCTATAAAACCCTTTGAATAAAGCATTACCACTACTATATCTGTATCACAAAGGACAAAAAAGGAAAAAAGAAACAAAATATAGAAAAAAATATACATAGTAGCTCTTTTGTGGTGACAATTGGAAATGAGGGGCTGCCCATCAATTGGGAAATAACTGAATAAGTAGTATAGGAATATAATTGAATACAATTATTCTACAAAGAAAAGGTGAGTAGGGCATTCAAGAAAAAAAAAAATATAGACTTGCTAAGTAAAGTGAGCAGAACCAGAACACTGTATAGTTAACAGCAATACTGTGTGATATAGGACTATATCTGCTCAGCACTACTTTGATCCAAGACTACTCCAAAAGACTTGATGTAGAAAATGGCATCCACATCCAGAGAATTGTAGAATATGAATATTGATCAGACTATTGTCACTTTCATTAATTTTTCTTTTTACTAGTTTTTTTCCTATTTTGATTCACAAGACTAATACAGGAATACGTTTGACATGATTGTCCATGCCTGTTCTCTTAGGGAAGGGTTACGGAAATGATGGGAAAGGAAATGTGATACTCAAAATGTTTAAAAATGAAGGTTAAACATCTATCTTTACATGTAAGTAAAATACTAATATAAATATTATATGAATATATAACATAAATATTATAAAGCTCTGCTGTGCTAGTGCTTCTTGCCCTGGGACTGCTACCAATCACTGTGACCTATGACCCTGATCCAAGTATGGGCAAAACATCAGAGCTCTGCCTCAGTGCTAGCAAATAGACCCCTGTAACCTCCTTTTGAGCAGCTATTTGACTCCTTTACTGTTTGTGCAATGAGTTACAGAAGCAGCTGCTGATGATTCACTGGCTCCCAAGGTCTGCTCCCAATTTTCTGGGGCCAGCACAGTGTTGGCACAATATGAACTGGACTCTCGCCCAGATGCAACAGACTTTTCCTGCTCATAAAGTTGTTCTGAGCTAGAAAACTGTTTTCCTATCTTGTTTTTGTGGGTTCTGATACTCTACAATTTTAGAAACGCCAAATTGACAAATATTGATTTAATTAAAAATGAAGGTACTTCCTAGTGTTATAAAATTCTGAACCCCAAAAAGGGTGCAGTAAATGAATGACCTTAGGTTGAGTGAAGGTGCTTAATTGGGCATCAAAACACTAAATGAGTTCATATACTGATAAGCAAGTAGAACAAGGTTTTATACTCTTAAGGTGAGTCCTATACCTCCTTTGAGAGTTCTAATTGGCCCAAGCTTTTCATCTTTAAAGTCTTCCTAATTCACTTCTTACCTGCTGTTCCTAGACAATGTTTCCCCTCCTTGGTCATGCATCCCATGTTCAACTATCTCTGCTCTCGAGGTCTGTCAGATAATATTCTCTGAAGAAAAACTTTCTGTAGGTTGTTGACAGTGGCTGGTTTTAGCCAGTTTCTATAGACTAGCTCAGTCTCATTTATCAGAACTTTGTAGTTACACTACTTTCTTCTTCTGAAAGCTGATTGGTCCAGAGTGCTTGATATTAGGCTAACTATATTAGGCTAACTAACTAATTAGGCTAACTAATTAGGCTAACATATCCTAAATTACTTTAAATCTTGCACAATCTTATTGAAAACTAACTTCAGCATTTCTCATACTTAGCAAATTTTAAAAAGTTGATGTTGATGATTCAGTTTTTAGGTTTCTACTATAAAAAAGAAATACAATAGGAAAAAATCAGGTTTAAAAAAAAGTCATATTCTTAATCATGACTATACAGGAAAGATGATAAATATTATAGCTAATGTGAGAAAAATGGGACATAATGCATTGTTGGTGGTGTTGTGAAATTATCCAACCATTCTAGAGATCAATTTGGAACTATTTTCAAAGGGCAATGAATGTTTATTTACCCTTTGAACCAAGAGTGCCACTAGTGGGTCTTTATTCCGAGGAAATTATAAAGGAGGGAAAGGGGTCCACATGTGCAAAAAAAAGTGTTCAGCATTTTTTTTGGTGATAGCAAACATTGAACTGAGTAGATGCCCATCAATTGGGGAATGGCTAAATAAGGTATGGAATGTGAAAGTAGTGGAATATTCTTGTTCTATAAAAAATGATGGTGATTTTAGAAAGGCCAGAAAGATTGACACGAACTGATACTGAATGAAACAGAAGCACAAACACATTGTACTGTATAACAGCAAGATTTTGTGATGAACAACTGTGAAAGTCTTGGTTGTTCTTAATGGTTCAATGATTTAGGCAATCCCAATAAATTCTGAAAATGCCATTCGCATCCAGAAAAAAACTATGGACATTGAGTTTAAATCAACACATGGCTATGTTCACTTCTTTTTTCTGTTTTTTTCCCCTCTCTTGTAGATTTTCCCTTTTGTTGTGATTTGTCTCTCCCAACATGATTCATAAGGAAATGTGCTTTTAAAATGTTAACATATATGTATAACTAAAAATAGAACAATAAAAATTTTAAATGTAATGACTTAATCATAAGTATAGTCTTCATGGTCCCTTGGAATTGTCCAGCTTACTAATGGAAGAATTTCATAAAAATTTATATAAAAAGAAAAGAAATCAAGGTATGATTAATTTACATATACCATATTGATTTGCATTTTCACATAACGTTCTCTACTCAGGCAAGCTAGGTTTCAGGGGTATAGGGACAACAATAGACTGAAGTCATTTTCTGAGCTATTTTACCCAAAGCAAAACAAAAGTTTTAAACCACTGGGATAAAAGTCTTACTTTATGCCTGGTGGTAAGTTAAGCCTGGATTTTATAACAGTATCAAAAGGTATGTAGTAAACCAGAAGTTATTTCAAGAATCAATTTACATCTCAGTTAAAAGTTAGCCTAATAGTGTAAAAATACCTTATCTTCTCTTCAATTACTCTAATCCTTTCAAATATTCTAGCTTTACTGAAGATTACTAACATAACATTAACATTGGCCATATAAGAAACTCCCAAGTTATATACTCTAATATATTTGGGAGAAATAAATGGTATACACTATCAGAGCATTTCAGATCCATTGGAGAGAATGAAAGAACATGTCATTTTGTATTTCATAATTCTTATCCTTATGCTAACATAATTGACTCCTTTATTTCAAACCAAATAACCCATTGCTTGATATTTACTATATTCACACAAAATGAATATATTGAAATGTTATAATGTAAAAACCTAATTATCTAAATGTCATTGTTCTCAAATGACAAAATTATATCAATAGAGATCACATGTTCTAAATTAGTTTGATTAACTTTAATCCCTCCTTTTATTAACTTTTTGAATTTAGAATGTGTAATATTCAATTCATGATAAATACATTTAATATATAATAAATTAATGTATATATAAATACAGTAACAATAAATAAAATTGTCAATAATCCTAAGACAAATCACCATGTACTTTAATGCTTTTTGTCTTCAGGAAATTTCAAAATGAATCAATCTAAAAAATGTTGTATGCCACCTAAAACGTGCTAGGTAGAAAAAACAAGTACAAAGAAGAAAAAAAAATCCATACTCACAAAAAGCTAATTTCAAATCGCTATTCTTTTTTTTTCAAAGTATACAAGAGCAAGCAGAAATACAATGTTTTTCAACTGACTTTCTATAAAGTCAAATGTAGGTGTTTGTTTTTCTTAGAAAATGAAAATTGTAACTACCCTTTTTGCTTTCCAATATAAGGATACTTTATATTTTAAAATAATGTTCATTCACACTAAACAAGTTTCTCTAGGGTACTTGGCAATATATGATACTTCTGGCTCTCCTCAGATAGCTTCTCAGCAGATAGTCTGTAGTTTGATTTTTTTTTAAATTACTATTTTATTTCTGTATTAAATGAAAACCTACAAAGAAAAACTGTACATTCTAAATAAGACAAGAAGATAGCGATTTGAAGTCACATAATATTTTTGCATTGCTACAAATGCTGACAAAAATCATAACATTAGGGAATATGAACTTTAAATGATGCAACTTGTAGAAGAACCTAGTAGTTCATTAATACATAAAATATATACATCACATTTTCTTAGCTTGTAACATATGACAAATGTTTTAGATTTTGCATTTAGCATTTATGACTTGTAGAATCTATGCAAAATTTTGACAGATCATAAATGAAATAGCAATTGTCTTAGGTAAATTAAACTATAGGACAAGTTAGGTAATGAATAATGATTTTTCTTATGGAAAGCCTATAATTTGAATGTGTATATACACACACGTATTTGCTTGTTCTTACACACATTTATTTGTGGCAAACAAAGGAACTGTTTGTGAAACAAAGCCAAAATGGGGCTAGAGTCACACCACAATCAAGGGAAAGGCCTATTATCAAAGCTCAACTATAGAAATATTATTTGACCATTAATTTTTTAAGGTGACCATAGGATTCACTGGTAATACACCAAATGGCAGACCAAAGAAATTCTTTCCTAACTATCCTTTTTGTATATCTTTAATTTTTCCACTTGCAACTTACTGCTCTTTAGTAGTTACTGGTGAGGAGGAAAATATTTTAAAAAATCATGACTATTTGTCAGCTTCTTTGGCAAAGAACTGTCTTAAGGTAAAAAGTGGTGAAACATTTAAATTAATATTGGGAGGGGGGATTGTTTCTGTATATGTGCTTTGTTTTTCTCTACAATCAGGTACATTTAAAACATACTCTCATTACTTGAATGGAGTAGAAATTAAAATATGTAGTGACATGCACATGTTCAAATTAAAAAGGTGTCGTGAACAGAAATCTGTGGAAAGTGAAACATAAATATTTAAATCTTTCATTGCAAAAATGTGATTTTTTTTCAAAACTCAAATTTAGCAATACCCTCTGGAAATTAAAAGATATACTATGGTATTCTTAAAACCTAGATATCTAAAATAAGACCATTTTCTTCATGTTCCCTTGCTTCAAATAATTACAAAATATTTGAAGAGATTTTTATTTCAACATGTAATTATGTAATACAAATTTATCATATTTTATACTTAATATGAAAATATTACTATTTTTTACTCAGTTCTGATTTATTCAGTAATATATACTCAACACAGCTTCACGTGAACTCTAAACTTTAAATAATTGTTTCATTTAATTTATAATTTCAGTACAAAAGCTAAAAGCTAATCTAAATGTTCAAGGTGAAGGAGAGAAAAAAGATGACAATTTCTAATTTTATAATTTATATCTATGCTTTTGGAAAAAAAAATAAAGGCCAAGAAATTAGGGATCTGTTTGAGATGGATGGAATGGCAAGAAAATTCCCTACTTTTAAGATGTTTTACACATTTTTTACTATAATTTTAAATTTGCCTGGTAAATTATATATTGAATATCAGATTTTTTTCTAATAAAGACAGCTATACCTATAGATCTTCTATAGAATCTAAAGGAGTTGGATGCTTTTGAGTGAGTGCATGAATCGATTACAGTGGCCTGCTTCCACTCAAGTACATGCTCAATGCTTCACCTTAGTGTTAAATTAACCTAGGATTTCCTAATTCAATCAACAAACTCAACAAACTTTTAAGTGTCCTCCAAAAAGGCATCATCCAGGTACTAGTTAAGATACATTTAAGATTAGATTTTAGAACATGAAGACAAAAATTGTACCCTGCTCTCAAAAAAAGACAATAGTCAAAAAGTTTGCAAGCTCTGGAGTTCTATCTATAGCTCTAGTAACAGAATTTGTATATCTCTTGAGACCAAAACTAATTATAAAATGGTTTATCCAAAGCAGACTATCTGCTGGATGTAAATGTCATGGCAATGATAAATAATACAAATTCACCCTCTCATTCCTTTTATCCCCATCTACTGTAAAACTTTTTCTTACGTCAGATAATCTGCAACATTCTAGTTTTTTCTTTCTTCAAGTACATTCCTCTCTCATCCTTTAATTTCACTATTTGTTAAAAAGATATCTCTTCATATTCAGCTCATATCTGTGCCCTCTTATTAATATAAACTTAAACTGCTATAAAAATGAGACAGTTATAATGAGTTGCAAGGAAGTTGCATGGAAGCATGTAGGAATGTAAACAAACAGATAAACCTTATTAAATCTCTTATAATAACACGTTCCTGATACTTCCTTATGCTTCTCCAGAATCCTGTGTTTGAAAATCAAATTTTCCCAGTGTTTCTACTGGATTGTATCTTAAGGAGATCATAAAGGACGGAAAGGGACCCATGTGACTAAAGTGTAGAAGAATTTTAATCTGTCACAGTAGAAGATATGGATCTGACAGCTCCAATTCATTGATCCTAATGTCTTTTCAGGTTAATCTACAAATCTCTTATCAATATAACTTTTTAAAACTTTCCAATACAGAGATCCCACAATTCTTCATTTTCTCTGGTCTATCTATGCTAAATAGCCACAAGACTTTATAGTACTTCTCACTCTCCTGGATGCCATCTTAAGGACACTTTGCTTCTAAGTTCGTTTTGATACTCATCCTCTATTCTAGTCTTTTATTTCATTAGAAAGTGGAAGTGGCCTTGGGTCCATGAAAAGTGTTCCACTTTTTAAAACAGTACTAGCAAGGGAGTATACAGCAATAATCCTAGCTAAATAAGTGGGTGGAAATAGATAGGGGAAGCTGAGGCCTGTGGAGATATTGAGTTTGGCTTTTCTGAGCTGTAGCAGGGCAGGCCAATCAGGTGTTCACACTCTTTGGCATGAATTTGGTGGGTCCTTGAGAGTAGGGAACCACAGATTGGCCTAAGGAGGGATATACTGAAGGCATTTGGAGGATATCTCACGTGCCTGGAAAGGTTTGAAAATCTCCTTTCACAAATGGCTGGTGGTTTTGGTTTGATGGTAGGTAGGTGGTGGAAGCAGCTTTTATGGTATGGGCTTATTGCAATTAATGGTATTATCCTGTTGCTACTGTCTGCCTTGTATAATTGCAGTAGTAACCAGAATTGTTCAATGATCCCTGTCAAAAGATACTGCATATGGAGGATGCTATTAAACTGAAGATTCTTCAGAAAGAAGGTTGGAATGTAGTATAAAGAGATGAACCAGATAGTGAGCTTGATAAACAATGTGGTGTAGATATGTTGGCTGATTTTGAACAGTCTGTAAGTTCTTCAAAGAGACATGATAAGCATCATTTACAAATTATACGGGGGATTGTGTGAGATAGAAAGATGAAGAACTTACAAGTATTATATGATGCCCCCCTTTTTGTTTATTTTCCTGTGTCCTGCAAGAGTATAATATATGCAGACATTTTTTACTTAATAGTAATCAGTGACATTTATCACAGTGCCTGACTGGTAAAATCCACGAATATTGGGAGTACAACAAATTACCAGCTGAAGATAATCCTGAAGATTGCTAGAAAAGGTTTGTCCTGATCAGGGGATCAGGGCAGCACAGGCAGGGAGGCAGAACCAGAGGCTAGCACACTGAGCGGAACAGGGCAGGGGTGGTCTCAGTGGGTGGAAAATTGCAGGGAGGACGGTACCACAGGTTAGCTGCTCTGCTTTGGTTGCAAAATAGATGATTAGCAGAGAAGTTACAAAAAGGCCAAAGGTAGAGTGTACTCCAAAAAACGCCAGAATCTGACAGGATATGGCTACACCCACCCAGCACCGGAAGTGACTCAGCCCAGGCCACTGCACAGCTGTGCAGCTGGATTCTGCAACACAGGAATTTTGCCAGGGTAGCCACAAATCTGCACATCAGGGGAGCTCTGCTGGGGCAGCCATAAATCTGCATGGGGGGTGGGGATGCGGGGAATAGCTGCCCAGGGCAGTCACAAATATGCACAGCAGGAGGGCTCTGGCTGGGGCAATAGAATTTCCACAGCATGGCTATGCTTCCCAGGGCAGAAACACTTCCAGTATGGGGCTCTTCCCAGGGTACTTCCACAACTCGCTCTTAGCAGCCCATTTGCAGAACAGCTATTGTCCACATATCTATTCACGCTCTTTAAAGGAAGCTGGTAACCTCCTTACCCTGAAGGCAGATCCTAAGAGCTTAAAAAAAAAAAAAAAAAAAAAAAAAAAGGAGTAAAAAAGCCAAGCCTATGCTATGGTATATGATAGAATATCATGGTATATGATCAGTGGTATATGATAGAAGCTATATAATAGTTTCTATACAAAAACAGAGCATGTTTTCAATCCTGAGGAGACTAATAGCAGACAGTCTCCAGACAAAACCCCAAATGGGGATGTAACCTGGTCCCCATCACACAAGACTGTCTTAGAAGAAATTATAAAAGGTCTTAAAAGAGAGCTAGAAGAAAAATGGGAAAAGGAAAGAGAATCTCTGCAAGAGAGTACAGAAATGGCATATAATTCATTTAAAGAAAAAATTGATAAAGTGGAAAAAGAAAACTTCCTGAAATGTGAATTGGAAAAGGTAAAAAATTCCCAGGGAAACACAATTTGTGAATTAGAAAAGATAAAGAACTCATAGGAAAGTAGGATTTGTGAATTGGAAAAAGAAAATAACTCAGTTAAAAAATAATTAGTGAAATGGGAAAAAATTCCATAGAGCAAAACAACTCATTTAAAAACTCAATTGGACAAATAGAAGTAAAAAAAAAAAGCTAATAAAGAAAATAACTTATTAAAATTCATAACTGAATAGAAATGAATGATTCATTGAGACATCAAGAATCAGTCTAGCAAAACCAAAAAAATGAAAAAAGAGAAAAAAATGTTAAATATCTATTTGGAAAAACAACAGACCTGGAAAATGGATTTAGGAGAGATACTCTAAGGATTATTGGACTTCCTGAAAATTATGATGAAAAAAAGATCTTAGACATTATTTTACAGGAAATCATCAAAAAGAACTGCCCAGATGTAATAGAATCATAAGGTAAAATAGTCATTGAAAGAATTCATCAAATACCTTCTGAAAGAGACCCTAAAATAAAAACTCCAAGGAATATTATGGCTAAATTTCAGAACTATCAGAGTAAGGAAAAAATACTACAAGCAGTGAGAAAAAAACAATTCAAATACCAAGGAGCCACAATAAAGATCACTCAGGATCTAGGTGCTTCTGCATTAAAGGATCAAAAGGCCTGTAAATCTGATATTTTAAAAGGCAAAAGAACTTGGAATGCAGCAAAGAATGAACTACCCAGCTAAGTTGCGCATTGTCTTCCAGGAAAGAAGATGGATATTTTATGAAACAGGTAAATTCAATTTGTTTCTAATGAAAAAACCAGAGCTAAACAAAAAATTTGACCTCTAACTATATATAGGATTCAAGAGAAACAGGAAAAGATAAAAATAACTCTTGAGAACTGTATTTCTGTTATGGACATACATAAAGAATGCATATATAATTTGATTTTACTGATATAATATAAAAAAGGGAAGTAGAAATGGAAAGGGGATTGTATCAGAAAAAGGGAAAAGGGGAGATAAAAAAAGGCAAACTACATCCCACGAAGAGATAAAGGAAACCTATCATATCTGAGGGAATTTAGGGAGGGGTAGAAACATTGTGCAAATCTTACTCTCATCAGATTTGGCTCAAAGAGAAAATAATTGATATATTTGATTTACAGAGAAACTTCTCTCACCTCATTAAAAAGAGGGAGAGGAAAAAGGAAAAGGAAAGAGTAATAAGGGAAAGGTATAAGAAATAATAATAAAGGGGAAAGGATTCCAAAGGGGTGGGAGAGATTCTAAAGAGGGAGATCTGTGTGAGGCAAGTGGTGCACATAAGTTTAGTACTTGGGAGGGCATTGAGAGAGGTAAGAAAAAGAAAAAAATCTGGGGATAATAAGATGGCAGGAAATACAGAATTAGTAATTTTAACCGTAAATGTGAGTAGGATGAATTCTGCCATAAAGTGGAGGCAGATAGCAGACTGGATCAAAAGACAGAACCGTACAATATGTTGTTTACAGGAAATACATTTAAAGGAGGGAGATACATACAATGTAATGGTAAAAGGTTGGAGCAGAATCTATTATGCTTCAGGGGAAGTCAAAAAAGCAGGAGTGGGCGATCCATATCTCAGATCAAGTAAAAGCAAAAATTGATTTAATTGAAAGAGATAAGGAAGTAAATTGTACCTTGCTAAAGGGTAGCATAGACAATGAAGCAATATCAATACTAAACATACATGCACCAAGTGGTATAGCATCTAACTTCCGAAAGGAGAAGTTAAGAGAGTTGCAAGAAGAAATAGACAGAAAAACTTTAATAATGGGAGATCTCAACCTTGTACTCGCAGAATTAGATAAATTAAACCAGAAAACAAATAAGAAAGAAGATAAAGAGGTAAAATATGATATGATCTTTGACATGGTATGATATATCTGATATATGGTATGATAATCTTTGGAGAAAACTGAATGGAGATAGAAAGGAGTACACTTTCTTCTCAGCAGTTCATGGAATCTATACAAAAATTGACTGTATATTAGGACATAAAGACCTCAAAATTAAATGCAGAAAGGCAGAAATAGTAAATGCATTCTTTTCAGATCACGATGCAATAAAAACTACATTCAACAAAAAGCTAAGGGTAAATAGACCAAAAAGTAACTGGAAACTAAATAATTTCATCCTAAAGAATGAGTGCATGAAACAGCAAATCAGAGACAAATTAATAATTTCACCCAAGACAATGGCAACAATTAGACAACATACCAATATTTGTGGGATGTAGGCAAAGCAGTAATAAGGGAAATTTTTATATCTCTAGAGGATTACTTGAATAAAATAGAGAAAGAGAAAATCAATGAATTGGGCTTGCAACTTAAAATCTAGAAAAAGACCAAATTAACCCCCCCAATTAAATACTAAACTTGAAATTCTAAAGTTAAAAGGAGAAATTGATAAAATTGAAAGTAATATGACTATTGAATTAATAAATAAAACCAAGAGTTGGTTTTATGAAAAAATAAAATAAATAAAATTTTGGTAAATCTAAGTAGAAAAAGAAAGGAGGAAAATCAAATTTTTAGTCTTAAAAATGAAAAGGGGGGAACTTTCCACCAATAAAGAAGAAATTAGGCAATAATTAGGAGTTACTTTGCTCAACATTATGCCAATAAATTTGATAACCTATGTGAAATATAGGCTTCCCAGATTAATAGAGGGGGAAGTAAATTGCTTAAATAGTACCATTTTAGAAAAGGAAATAGAACAAGTTATTAAGCAACTCCCTAAGAAAAAATCCTCCAAATAAGATGGGTTTATATTTGAATTCTACCAAACATGTAAAGAATAATTAACTCCAATGTTATATAAACTATTTGAAAAAATATGGAACAAAGGAGTCCTACTAAATTCCTTTTATGACACAGACATGCTATTGATACCTAAACCAGGTATATGAAATAAAGAAAATTATAGACCGATCTCCCTATTGAATATTGATGCTAAAATCTTAAATAAAATATTAACAAAAAGAATACAGAAAATCATCCCCAGCGTAATACAGCATGACCAAGTAGGATTTATGCCAGGAATGCAGAGCTGGCTCAATATTAGGAAAACCATTAGCATAATTGACTATATCAATAACCAAATTAACAAAAACCATATGATTATCTTAATAGATGCAGCAGAAGTATTTGATAAAATCCAACATCCATTCCTATTAAAAATACTTGCAAGTATAGGAATAAATGGACTTTTCCTTAAAATAATCAGTAGCTTCTACTTAAAAACATCAGTAAGCATCATATGTAATGGGGAAAAACTGGAACCATTCTCAATAAGATCAGGAGTAAAATAAGGTTGCCCACTATCACCATTACTATTCGATAATGTATTAGAAACCCTAGCTTTAGCAGTAAGAGTTGAGAAAGAGATTAAAGGAAATTAGAGAAGGTAATGAGGAAACCAAATTATCACTCTTTGCAGATGATATGATGATATACTTAGAGAACCACAGAGATTCTGCTAAAAAGCTATTAGAAATAATCCTCATCTTCAGCAAAGTTGCAGGATACAAAATAAACTCACATAAGTCATCAGCATTCTTATTTATCACTAATAAAATCCAACAGTTATACTTACAAACAGAAATTCCATTTAAAGTAACTGCCAATAATATAAAATATTTGGGATTATATCTGTCAAGGGAAAGTCAGGAACTATATGTGCAAAACTGCAAAACCCTTTCCACATAAAGTCAGATCTAACCAATTCAAAAAATATTAAGTGCTCTTGGATAGGTTGAGCAAATATAATAAAGATGGACCTAAACTAATCTATTTATTTAATGCTATACCAATCAGACTCCCAAAAATATTTTAATAATCTAGAAAAAAATAACAAAACTCATCTGGAAGAACAAAAGGTCAAGAATTTCAAGGGAACTAATGGGAAAAAAAATCAAATGAAAGTGGCCTAGCTTTACCCGAACTAAAACTATTTTATAAAGCAATGGTTACCAAAACCATTTGGTATTGGCTAAGAAATAGACTAGTTGATCAGTGGAATAGGTTAGGTTCAAAGGACAAAATAGTCAATAACTTTAAAGATAATGGAGGGGATGTGGGAAAACTGGGACACTGATGCATTGTTGGTGGAGATGTGAATGGATCCAACCATTCTGGAGAGTGATTTGGAACAATGCTCAAAAAATTATCAAACTCTGCATACCCTTTGATCCAGCAGTGTTACTACTGGACTCATATCCCAAAGAGATCTTAAAGCAGGGAAAGGGATCCATATGTGCAAAAATGTTTGTGGCAGCCCTCTTTTTGTGGCCAGAAACTGGAAACTGAGTAGATGCCCATCAATTGGAGAATGGCTGAACAAACTGTGGTATATGTATGTTATGGAATATTATTGTTCTGTAAGAAATGACCAGCAGAATAATTTCAGAAAGGCCTGGAGAGACTTGCATGAACTGATGCTGAGTGAAATGAATAGGACCAGGAGATCATTATATACTTCAACAACAATACTATCTTATGATCAATTCTGATGGACATGGCTCTCTTCAACAATGAGATGAACCAAATCAGTTCCATTTATTCAATAATGAATAGAACCAGCTACACCCAGCAAAAGAACTCTGGGAAATGAGTGTGAATTGTAAAGGCTTGAAACTCTGAATAGGTGCACTGGAACCAGACAACCAAGCACTTAAGACTAATTACCTTTTGGACAATACTTTATTAGCTTGGAAAATGGCCTTCTCACTAATCTGTGCTCAATCTTGTGTGTATACAGATAACTGTAGGCAGGATTATTGGGTGGAGTAAGACAAGCCAGAATCACTTTTGAGGAGGACAATGAGAGAAGAGGCAAGCCTTGTGGAGGTTTGTCTGTCTCCTTTACTTCTTCCCCTAAAGACCAAGGATTTTAGCTGATCTTGACTCTGGCTGATCCTGAGGTCAACAGGGAGCTAACCCAGATGTCGCAGTGTACATAGCATTTCCAATCTCTTTATTTTTGTGTACCTTCATTTTTGATTTCCTACACAGGTTAAGTATACATTATTTCAAAGTCCAATTCTTCTTGTGCTGCAAAATAACTGTATGGATATGTATACATATATTGTATTTAACATATACTTTAACATATTTTACATGTATTGGTCTATCTGCCATCTAGGAGAGGGAGTGAGGGGAAGGAGGGGAAAAATTGGAACAAAAGATTTTGCAATTGTCAATGCTGAAAAGTTTACGCATGCATATAGTAAATAAAAAGCTTTATAAAAAAGAACTACAAACTTCGAAACAAAAAAATGAGCAAAAAAGCAATATGACAATAGTTATTATGGAGACAAAGAAGAACAGAACTCAAATCCGGAGGTCACAAAAGGCAAAATTCCTCAAGATGAAGAAACCTCAAAGGGCAGATGAGTTGGTCTTTAACTCAAAAGACTTTTTTAGAAGTATTTTTTAAAATAACTTTAAAAGAGTTCAAAAAACTGGAAAAAGGAAAGGAGGGCTTTGGGAAAAGAAAACAGAAATTGCCTGAAGAAAACAACTCCTTAAAAATACAATTGCTAAATTGGGGAAAAATAGATTTGGTGAAATGGAACAAGAAAACAACTCCATAAAAAGGAAAATTGGTGAAAAGGAAAAAAAAATAATCCCAAGAACAAAAGAACTTATTTAAACTTCAAATTTCCAAATGCAAAACAAAAATAAAAAAGCTAACAGAAGAAAATAATTTACTAAAAATTAGAATTGAACAATGAAAATGAATGACTCAATGAGCTATCAAGAATTGTTCAAACAACATAAAAAAATTTAAAAAGAGAAGAAAATGTAAAATATCTCATCAGAAAAACAATTGATCTAGAAAGTAGATCCAGGAGACAAAATCTAAGAATTATTTAACTACATGAAAACATGATGAACACAAGAACTTAGACAATTTTTTTCAAGAAATCATTAAGGAAAATTGCCCTCGTGACCTAGAAGCAATAGATAAAATAGCCATTGAAAGAATCTATGGGATCATCTCCTGAAAGAGACCAAAACTTTAAATTCCAAGTAATAACGTAGTTTCATTCCATAATTGTGAGATCCACGAGAAAATGCTACAAGCAGACAGAATGTAACAATTCAAATACCCAGGGACACAATCAGGATTACTAAAGACCCAGAAGCTTCTACTTTAAAGAATCTAAGAGCCTGGTATATGATATTTTGGAGAGAAAAGGAGTTTGAACTGCAGTCAAGAATCAACTACCCACCAAATGAAGCAGCATCTTTCAGTGGAAAAGATGAACATTTAATGAAACAGAGGTCTTTCAATTAGTTTTGATGAAAGGAATATAGCTGCACAGAAAATTTGATCTTCAAATTCAGAAATCAAGAAAAGCATGAGAAGGTAAAAATGGAAGAAAAATAAAACTTTGTTTTTTGAAGATTGAAATGTTTATATCCCTACATGGGAAGATTTTATATATATATATATATATATATATATATATATATATATATATACATACATATCTTGAGAAGTTTATCTTCGTCAGGGGTATATGTGCATGTAGGTATAAGTTGTAGGTATTGAGTTTAATGTGATGATTTACAAAAGAAATTAGGGATGGAATAGGGATAATGCTGGAAGAAGAGGAAGGAGTAGGTAAAATGGGGTAAATTATATGAAGAGACAAAAAAGACCTGTTACAGTTGATGGAGAGAAAGGAAGTGGATGATCATTGTTTGAATTTTAATCTCATCAGATTTGGCTCAAAGAGGAAATATCATACATATCAAACTAAAGTTTGATATAGAAATTTGTCTCATTTTGTGGAGACGTAAAAGAATAAAGGGGAAAGGGAATGAGAAAGTGATAGAAAGGAAATCAGAAGTAGAATGAAAAGGGATAAGAAAGGAGAAAGACGGAAAAAAAGAAGGGTAGATTGATCAGAAACAAGACACTGGTGTGGAGGGAAAGGGGGGAAGGAAAGGGAAAAGTAGGATGGCTGTATGTACAGGGTTGGTATAGTTAATTTTATCTGTGAATGGGAATGGGATGAACTCTCCCATAAAACAGAAATGAATAACAGAGTGGATTAAAAGCCAGAATCCTACAATATGTTATTTACAAAAAAACACATTTGAAACAGAGAGATACATACTGAGTAAAAGACTGAAGCAGTATCTATTATGCTTTAATTGAAGAAGCAGCAGCAGCAGGGCTAGTGATGCTGCTCTCAGATCAAGCAAAAGCAAAAATAGAACTAGTTAAAAGAGATAAACTCTTATTTGTTAAAGGGTACCATAGATAATGAAATTATCTCAGTACTTAACATATATGCACCAAGTGGTATAGAATCCATATTCCTAGAGAACAAGTTAAAAGAGTTCCGAGAAGAAATAGACTGCAAAACTTTTATTAGTGGGGGATATCAACCTCACTCTATCAGAACTAGATAAATAGAATCACAAAATAGACAAGAGAGAAGTTAAGGACGTAAACAAGAATTTTAGAAAAGTTAGGTATGGTAGACCTTTGGAGAAAATTGAATTGGTACAGAATGGGATAGAGATTTTCTTAGTGGTACATGGAACCTACAAAAAATTGTTCATGTATTAGAGCACAAACCCCTCAAAATCAAATACAGAAAGGCAAATATAATAAATGCATATTTTCCAGATCCTGATATAATCAAAATTACATGTAATAAGGGCCAGGGAAAAATAGATTTAAAATTAATTGGGGGGCAGCTAGGTGGCATAGTGGATAGACCACCAGCCCTGAAGTCAGGAGGACCTGATTTCAAATCGGGCCTCAGACACTTAATATTTCTTAGTTGTGTGATCTTGGGCAAGTCACTTGACCCCAATTGCCTCAGCAAAATAAATAAGTTAATTAATTAAATAAAATGAATTGGAAACTAAATAATCTAGTTTTATTATTCAGAGAAATAATTATTAATTTCATCCGAGAGAATAACAATAATGAGACAACATATCAAAATATATGGGATGCAGCCAAAGCAATTACTAGAGGAAATTTTATACTTCTAAATGCTTACATGAATAAAACAGGAAAAGAGATCAATGAATTGGACATGCAACTAAAAAAGCTAGAAATAGAACAAATTAAAATCCCTCAATTAAATACCATATTTGAAATTCTGACAATAAAAGGAGATATTAATAAAATTGAAAGTAAGAAAACTATTGAACTAATTAACAAAAGTAATAATTGGTTTTAGGAAAAAAACAAAATAGATAAATCTTTAGTAAATTTGATTAGAATGAGGAAAGAAAATCAAATTTCTGGTATCAAAAATGAAAAGGGTGAACTTTCCACCAATGAAGAGAAAATTACAGTAATAATGAACTCTTTTGCTTAAATGTATAACAAACCAGAATATCTAAATAAAATGAATGCAAACTTACAAAAATACAAATTGACGATATTAACAGAGAAATAAATTACTTAAATAGTCCCATTTTAGAAAAAAGAAATTGAACACAAGCTATTAATAACCTCTCAAGAAAAAAATATCAAGGGTATGATGAAGTTGCAAGTAATTCTACCAGACTTTTAAAGATTCTAATGCTTTGCAAACTATTTAGAAAAATAGGGAAAGGAATCTTATCAAATTCCTTTGATAACAGAGATATGGTGGTGATTCCTAATCCAGGTTGGGTCCAAACAGAGAAAAGAAAATTGTAGAGCATTTCCCCTAATGAATATTGATGCAAAAATGTTAAATAAATTATTAGCAAACATATTACAGCAAGTTATCACCAAATTTATATACCATGATCAAGTAGGATTTACACCAGGAAGGCAGGCTGGGTTCAATATTAGGAAAACTATTAACATAATTGACTACATCAACATCCAAATTAATAGAAATCAAATGATTTATCTCAGTAAATGTAGAAAAAGCATTTGACAGAATCCAACACTCATTCCTATTAAAAACACTAGAGAGCATAGGAATAAATGAAGTTAAAATGATCTATACCATCTATCTAAAACCATGAGCAAGCTTCTTATGTAATAGGTAAACTAGAAGCATTCCTAATAAGTTCAGGAGTGAAACAAGGTTGCCCACTATCACCATTACTATTTAATACTGTATTTCAAATGTTAGCTTTAACAATGTGAGAAGAAAAAGAAATTAAGAGAGAGTAGGTAATGAGGAAATTATCATTCTTTGATGATGATATGCTATTATACTTAGAGAATCCTAGAGAATCAACTAAAAAACTACTAGAAACAACTCACAACTTTAGGAATGTTACAAAATATAAAATAAATCCACATAAATCATCAGCATTTTAATATATTATTATATTAATAATATAATTATTATTATATTCTGGCAGCAAGAGATTCAAGGAGGAATTCTATTTATAATAATTATAGATAATATATTTGGGAATCTACCTACTAAGACAAAGTCAAGATGTATATAAACAAAATTCCAAAACACTTTCCACACAAATAAAGTCAGATCTAATAAATTGGAAGAATAACGAGTGCTTATGGGTAGGCTGAGCTAATATAATAAAAATGACAATTCTACCCAAATTAATCTACTTATTCAGTGCCACATTAATCCAACTGCCAAGAAATTACTTCATAGAGCTAGAAAAAATAAACAAAGTTCACTTGGAAGAACAAAAGTTCACAAATGAAATTAATAAAAAAATGCAAATGTAGTTGGCCTAAATATACCAGACCTAAAAACTATATTACAAAGCAGCAGTCATCAAAAACATTTGATACTGTCTAAGAACATATAGTAGTTGATCAGTGGAACAGATTATGCTCACTAAACAAAATAGTCTAATGAGTATAGTAATCTAGCATTTGATAAATCCAAAAATTTTAGCTTCTAGAATAAAAATTCAATATTTGACAAAAATTTCTGGGAAAATTGAAAAGTGGTATGGCAAAAACTAGGCACTGACCAACACCTAATACTCTATACCAAAATAAGATTGAATTTTTTTTTGATTTAGAAATAAAGGGTGATAATATAAGCAAATTAGAAAAGCAAGAGAAAATCTACCTCTCAGATCTGTGGAAAAGAAACAAATTTGTGGCTAAAAAGTAACTAGATTACACAATGGAATGCAAAATGGATAATTTTGATTATATGAAGTTAAAAAGGTTTTGTATAAACAAAACCAATGCAAACAAAATTAGAAGGGAAACACAAAATTGGGCGGGGGGGATTTATGTCCAAGGATTCTGATAATGGCCTCATTTCTAAAATATATAGTTGACTCAAGTTTTTAAGAATATAACCTATTCTATAACTGATAACTTTTCAAGGGTTATATATAGACAACTTTCAGATGAAGAAATTAAAACCATTTATAGTCATTTGAAAAAAATGGTCCAAACATTATTGATCAGAGAAATACAGGTTAAACAGACTCTAAAGTACCACTATACGCTTCTCAGTTTAGCTAAGATGACAGAAAAAGATAATGGTAAATTTTGTAGGGGATGTAGAAAAACTGAAACATTAATACATTGTTGATGGAGTTATGAACTGATCCAAATATTCTGGAGAACAACATGGAATTATGCCTAAAGGACTACCAAACTTTAATCCAGCAGGGATACTGAACCTGTATCCCAAAGATAACAAAGGGAAAAGGACCCATATGTGCAAAAGTGTTTGCAGCAGCCCCTTTTGTGATGTCAAGGAACAGAAAACTGAGTGAATATCCATCAATTGGAAAATGGCTGAATAAGGTATAGGATATCAATATTATTGAATATTATTTTTACAAGAAACTATCAGCCGGATGATATCAGGACGACCTGGAGAGACTTGCATGAAGTGATGCTAAGTGAAATGAGTAGAACCAGGAGATCATTGTAAACAGCAACAAGAAGTCTATGTGATGATCACTTCTCAGGCAAGTTCCAATATACTTGTGATAGAGAGAGCCATGTGCATTCAGAGAGAGGACTATGGGAACTGAATGTGCATCACAACATAATATTTTCACCTTTTTTGCTGTTGTTTGCTTACACTATTTTCCCTCCTTTTTTTTTCCTTTTTGATCTGATTTTTCTTGTGCAGCATGATAATTGTGGAAATATGCATAGAAATTGATTTTCTTCTGTTTTACTTGCTCATTACAATTTACTTTTTGCTATTTGTTTGGATATTAATTTTGCTAAGTATTACTGAAGACTAATACTCTTGTATTGTACTCTTGTATTACCTTAAGAATCATGTCTTATGTTTTGTAATACCATCTGTTTTTTTTTTACCTACCATCTAGTCTATGAATTTCTATTACTAAGTCTTTTTCAGTTATTGCTTTTTGTAAATTAAGAATATTTCTACATCAGTTTTCTGGGAAGTGTTAATAGCTGAAAAACAGCACATTTGGAACAAAGCAAATCTAGTTCCAGGAAAATGAACCCTTTTGTAAATGGAACCAGTTGTAATTACCTCCACTTCCACCATCTCCATGTTTTGGAGGAAGAGAACTGATTCATTTAATGCTATCAGCTCCACTAGCTCTTTGCCAACAATCGATCTGGTAATTTTTTGACAAATTATGATTTTTATTTGAGCAAGAAGACTTGTGAATATATGCACCTAGTAGTCTAGTCCTATTGGTAAACTTACAGTTACATGCTTCACAATTTAAAATAATTTTACTTTTAGTCCAACTTAAATTGTCTTTAATATATAAACTCAGGAAAGGCTCTGTGATTTTTACCAGGGTTTTGCTTTATCTCTAAAAATTCACATCCAGTATACTTTTCTGCAACCTATGAGCATTAAATAATTTAAGTAAAAGATTTTTTTGGATTTTCTTAAAGGAAACAATACACAATATACAAATTCATGTAGTTTACACATGTGCATATAAATATGTGCACATGTATAATTTAACTTTTACTTAGAAACCTTTATAGATATGTATAGAAAAATGTATATATTGTAATACATATCTGTAATATTATTGTCTAAAATATATTGTTCTCTGGGAGCAGGCTTGCTTGGGGGCTTCTGGAGGCAACTTTAGTTCAGTTCAAAGTGATAATCACCTCAAAAGCAGTAGGAGTTAAAGTCCAAATTCTTTATTTTCTCCTTCCAAGTTTTGTCTCTTTCCTTGGGCCCAGTTTGCTTTCTTAGAGGCCTATCTCTCTCCTTGGTTCCAAGAGCTCTTGTTGCTAGTCCTTTGCCTCTCCAGCTTCAGCCTCTAGCTCCCTCTGAATCTCTCTAGCCAGTACAAAGGTGGAAGAATGAGTGAATCTGATTCCACCTTCGAGAGTGGGCTCATCTCTTACACTTGTGAATCTCCTGATTGAGGCTCCTCACTTATATATGCTCTCTTAAAGGTGTGAAAGGTGTGAACTCTAATAAGTACCAAGTTCATTAGTGAACTAGAGAAACAATACTACCTACACTAACTAAACTACCTAAACTAACTAACTAAATTTGTTTAGAGCTCTACCAATCAGACTCCCAAAAAACTATTTTAATGACCTAGAAAAAATAACAACAAAGTTCATATGGAAAAACAAAAGGCCAAGAATTTCAAGGGAATTAAAGAAAAAAATTCAAATGAAGGTGGCCTAGCTGTACCAGATCTAAAATTATATTATAAAGCAGCAGTTACCAAAACTATTTGGTATTGGCTAAGGAATAGATTAGTTGATCAGTGGAATAGATTAGGTTCATAGGACAAAACAGTCAATAACTATAGCAATCTAGTGTTTGACAAATCCAGAAACCCCAGATTTTGGGATAAGAACTTACTGTTTGACAAAAATTGCTGGGAAAACTGGAAACTAGTATGGTAGAAACTAGGCATCGACCCACACTTAACACCTTACACCAAGATAAGGTCAAAATGGTTCATGACCTAGACATAAAGAATGAGATTATAAATTAGAGGAACACAGGATAGTTTACCTCTCAGATCTGTGGAAGAGAAAGGAATTTATGACCAAAAAAGAACTAGATCTCATTACTGATCACAAAATAGAAAATTTTGATTATATCAAATTGAACAGCCTTTGTAAAAACAAAATTAAGGGAGAGAAGATTAGAAGGAAAGCAATAAATTGTGAAAATATTTTTATAGTCAAAGGTTCTGATAAAGGACTCATTTCCAAAATATATAGAGAATTGACTCTAATTTATAAGAAATCAAGACATTCTCCAACTGATAAATGGTCAAAGGATATGAACAGACAATTCTCAGACGAAGAAATTGAAACTATTTCTAGCTATATGAAAAGATGTTCCAAGTCATTATTAATCAGAGAAATTCAAATTAAGACAACTCTGAGATACCACTACACACCTGTCAGACTGGCTAGAATGACAGGGAAAGATAATGCAGAATGTTGGAGGGGATGTGGGAAAACAGGGACACTAATACATTGTTGGTGGAATTGTGAATACATCCAATCATTCTGGAGAGCAATTTGGAACTATGCTCAAAAAGTTATTAAACTGTGCATACCCTTGGACCCAGCAGTGTTACTATTGAGCTTATATCCCAAAGAGATCTTAAAGGAGGGAAAGGGATCTGTATGTGCACGAATGTTTATGGCAGCCCTCTTTGTAGTGGCTAGAAGTTGGAAAATGAATGGATGCCCATCAACTGGAGAATGGTTGAGTAAATTGTGGTATATGAATATTATGGAATATTATTGTTCGGTAAGAAATGATCAATAGGATGATTTCAGAAAGGCCTGGAGAGACTTACATGAACTGATGCTGAGTGAAGTGAGCAGGGCCAGGAGATCATTATATACTTCAACAACTATACTATATGATGACCAATTCTGATGGACCTGGCCATCTTCAGCAATGAGATGAACCAAATCAGTTCCAATGGAGCAGTAATGAACTGAACTAGCTACACCCAGCGAAAGAACTCTGGGAGATGACTAAGAACCATTACATTGAAATCCCAATCCCTATATTTTTGCCTGCCTGCATTTTAGATTTCCTCCACAGGCTAATTGTACAATATTTCAGAGTCCGATTCTTTTTGTACAGCAAAATAACGATTTGGTCATGTATTCTTATTGTGTATGTAATTTATACTTTAATATATTTAACATCTACTGGTCACCCTGCCATCTAGGGGAGGGGATGGGGGAAAGGAGGGGAAAAATTGGAACAAAAGGTTTGGCAATTGTCAATGCTGTAAAATTACCCATACATATAACTTGTAAATAAAAAGCTATTAAAAAATAAAAAAAATAATGAAGGACAGTAGCTATGCATCCTTGTGGCTGCCAACTGCAGGACAACTTGTATGTCTCTCAGCTCATATGGCTGTGGCTCTAGAATTACACTCCCTTTTCTTTATCCCAATTAATTTAGAAATGTGTGTGTGTGTGTGTGTGTGTGTGTGTGTTTGTGTGTGTTGGGAAAGAGTGGGGGAAGAGGGAGAAGGCCTGTTTTATGGCTTTTGTTTCAGTCAGCTAAATTACAAAGCAAAAGATCTGGCCACTTGGGATTTAAAAGATATTGTTTTGAACATAATTGTACTTATGCAAATAACTTTTAGAGAAAGGAATGATGAGTTCTGAGATAAGAATAGTTTTTAATTGCCTCATCAAAAAGAAAAAGAAATGGCACTTTTGGGGGGACCTAGGACTGGTCAATTTGGATTTGCAGAAATAAAGTTATAAAACTGCTAAAAACATTTTAGCAGATTCTGGAGGTTTTGAGACAAATCATTAAGCTGATTGGCATTGTACTTGAGTTTATTGCATTTTTAAGTTGGGCTTATTTATATAACAAAGCCTTCTGAGCATCTGAACATGAGGCTTATAGAAAAACTGCAAAAAAAAAAAAAAAAAAAAAACCAAACCCAAACAAAACAAAAAACCTGTGCTCTCTGAGATTTTCCATGCTTTTCCCCCTTGGAGAAGCTTGTGGACTCTGTCCTGGCTGGGCTGGCATCCCTGGCTGGCCTGGATTCTTCTGGGGTTTGCACTAGTGCCCCAACATCTTGAATGAAATAATTACTATTAACGAGTGTGTGCTAAAATTGTAAATTTGTTGATTTTGGCATAAGATCTTAGAAATATGTGTTAATTAACATTAATTATGAATTAATTACATTAATAATCAATAATTGTGAAGTATTGTTACTAGATATTTAATTCTGTATTTGATTTGATTTGAAGTTAAACACAATTTGGACTTTAAAACAAAGTTCTCTGGTAACTTACCTAAAGAGGCCACATGTTTGTATCTTCTAATTAGATGACTATGTTGCTTTCTAAATTGCATATTGGGCAATTTGTAAAAACTATATGAGCTGTGCTTTAACATTCTTATCAACTCTGCTGGATATGTACTATAAATTTTGTAAAATTTGGTCCAAAATTATTTAGATATTGCCTCTAATCTCAATGTTCAAGTTTGTCTTGCTTTCTTCTTTTAACAAAGAAATAAAAGCAAGAAAATTTGGCATGTATGGATATGTGTAATTGCAAAAACAAATTGTATCCTAAAAGTGTGTAATATATCTAAAGATAAATAAGAAGATACTGAAAAAGTGTACCTCAGGAATATTTAAATTAGGTTTTATTGAAATCACCAGTGGGAAAATGGAGATATTTATTAGTTATAATGGATCATTTGATATGATGAGTGGAAGCTTTCCTCTGAACTCTGCTGCCTTAAGAGAGATTAGTGAAATAACATTGGAATGAATTGTACTGAAGTTTGGATTAGTAGAGATTATTCATTCTAATAATGGAACATTATACTTCTAAAGTTTTATAAGAAATAATAGGGAGGGATTACAAATTAAGTGACAATTCCATGCACTTGAGCATCTGCCCTCATCAGGGAAAGTGGAAAGAATGTGAATCAGGTTCTTAAGAAGTGGATTACTAAATCGATGTTAGAGACTAAATTGCCTGTGTTGGTGTTTTTTCTTCTTTAAATAATATATAATAATAAGATCCAAAATCGCAGCCAGCTGATAAAAGTTCAGATCTTTTATTGCATCCTTCAATATAGCCCGGTTAACTCAGAGGTCTATCTCTCTGCTTGCTTCCAAGAGCTCCCTCTGAATGTCTCCAAATCCAAAGGTTTGTCCTTCCGACTCCAGCCAGCACCAAGGTAGAAGATACAATGCAATCTCTCCCACCTTGAAGATAGGACTTGTGGGCTTCCTCCCAAAGTGCTCCTCTCCAACCCCTGGGAATGTTCCCAAGTAACTCTCTCAAACTCTAAGAGCTTCCTGTATATATATGATCTCCCAAAGGTTTTCTGTTGATTAATGACATCAGAGTCCTGAATTTCTAATGACTCTCTGGGTGTAAACTCAGCTGCCATCATGCCCCACCTGTCCTTTGATTGATACTTAGGAGCTAGGCCCTGCCTCTCACTTCTCTGGGTCAATCTACATTCAGAGGCCCAGTGAAATCTTTGGTTGCATTTTGGACATGGGGTTTTGGGTTTTCTCTCACCCTGTCTTCTCATTCTATCTCCATATCTACATTGAGCTCTCAAATGCCCAACTTTTCCACACTGAAAACATCGATGAATTTCTCTAGAAGTCCCTTGCCAAGAGGGACCCTGTCTTTCCAATGTTCATCATAGTTTGGATATAATAATAGTTCTGATTACAGCTGTTTGCAAACATCCCACAAAATCTGCAAAAAGTTCATTAGGACTGTTCTCAATTTTTGTGAAAGCTTTATTTCCATCTTTCTGTCCAGGGAGAGAATTCCAAGCTTTTATTGCAGCCTTAGAAATCTGCTCATACACCGTGATGGGATAATAAATCTGTTCTGAATTCTCTGCATACTGATCTTCACCAGTTAGTTGGTCAAAAGTGATTTGTCCAACAGTTCCTGTTTGCCTATTGCATTGGGCTTGAATCCTACATAATTCATGATACTCTGAAAGCCACAACAGATTTTGTCCAGGTTCTAAGCATGTTCTCGCTATGGATTTCCAATCATTCGGGGTTAAGATTTCATAGGACAAATTATCTAGTAGCATCTTCACATAAGAGGATGTAGACCCATAAATAGTGCAACCCTTTTTCAAATCTTTAATTTTTTCCAAATTAAAAGGAGTGTATCTTCTCTCTTTTTGACCTGAAGGGTCAAGCTTTTCATTCACAGGATATGCATGTATAAAATCAGATATATCTTCTCCTTTATTTTTTGCTTTAATTAATGCTTCTTCTAATCTTGTCATATTCTGCTTTCCAGGAGAAGCTGACTGTGTTTCTGCCTCTCTCCCTTCCCCTTCTTCCTCCACTCATGAGGGGAGAGGGTCATGAGATGAGGAATGATCTAATTCCTCCTGCTTTGAAGTATCACACTCAGAATTGTACTTAACTTCATTCTTATCTGAATTTTCCTGCTTATCACCTAGTTTAGTTGGCTCTTTCTTTAGAGCCAGTTGTATTAAATTATATGTATTAAATATGTCTTTAGAAATTGAGTTAGGGCAATTTTTATTACAGAATTGACGAAGATCCTCTCCTACTAAATTCCATTCATCTAGATCCAATTCTTTCTCCAGAGAGAAACAAGGACATATGTTCTTAACAGTTTGTAAAAGTTCAGTGATCTGCTCCATAATTATAGTCAAACCTTGGCTTTCCAAAACTTGAACAATGCTCTCTAAACATTTTCCTTGTACAGAAACAGGAGGCTGTTTTCTAAACATCTATCCCATCTTAGCTGAAATTCTACTTTAACTCTTTTAACAAAATTTCTTTGTTGTACTCACTCTAATTTCTGGGTTGAGGAGACTTTTCCACTCGATCAGGGTCACAGGCTTTTCCAATGAAATCAGGATCAGAGGCTTTTCCAATGAAATCCACTGAAGGGCCTGTCAGCCCCACGTTGGGTGCCAAAATGTTGGTGTTTCTTTTTCCAAAATACAGCCAGGTGATAAGAGAGTTCAGATCTTTTATCATGTCCTTCAATATAACCCGGTTAGCTCAGGTCTATCTCTCTGCTTGGTTCCAAGAGCTCCACCCAAATGTCTCCAAATCTAAAGGTTTGTCCTTCCGACTTCAGCCAGCACCAAAGTAGAAGATATGATAAATCTTTCTTGCCTCCAAGATAGGGCTTGTAGGCTTTGTTCCAGAGTGCTCCTCTCCAACTCTCCGACCCCTGAGAATGTTCCCAAGTAAACTCTCTCAAGCCCTAAGAGCTTCATATATATATATATATATATATATATATATATATATATATATATATATATATATATATAATCTCCCAAATGTTAACTCCTCCTTCTGGAGAGAGAGGGATTCTGGGTTATCTCCCAGAGTGCTCTCTGGCCCTAAGGGAGTTGTGAATTCAGATATCTCATACTAAGCCTGAAATCTCCCAAACGTGTGAACTCCATTGAATACTTAGATACTTATGAGCTCTCTAAAGGTGTGAACACAAGCATTGTTTCCATCAGTTGTCCTCAGTACCTTGTTTCAAGTTCTGGCCCAAAATATCTTTTTCTAAAATCAAATCAATCATATTGAACCATGCAAAATTAGATAATTATTGTCTCTATCAACTCTAATGGCTTAACACTTTGTAAAGATTCCAACATTTTCCCTTTACTTTTGATTTAGAACATAGGGGATCATAACCTCCTTGACTTCTTAAGGAGGTGAGAACTCCAAAAAGGTGATCACGCCTTCCCTGACATCTCAGGAAGGGAGATGAAATAGAAAATCAAAATCAAAGGAAATAGAAAATCAAATCAGATTAATGGGTTTATGAAACAAGGTGTACATAAATCCCTCAATATGGGAGGAATTACACATAATTATATAAGCACATAGCAATATAACATAGGCTAGTAGTAATGTTAACAAATAACATAAATCAACATGAAGAATTTACACATGTCCATAAGTCCTAGAAACAGTTTAAAAGGAACCCATTGTCCATTATTCATGTGCCAGGAATTAAATAATTCCTGTAAGTTTGAAGTAAACAATTTTTCATAACATGAATCAACATACAAAATTATACATGTCCGTAAGTCCTAAAAATAATCCCAAAGGCATTGATGCATTGTTGGTGGAGTTGTGAACGGGTCCAACCATTTTGGAGAGTAGTTTGGAACTATGCTCAAAAAGTTATCAAACTGTGCATACCCTTTGATCCAGCAGTGTTACTACTGGGATTATATCCCAAAGAGATTATAAAGAAGGGAAAGGGACCTGTATGTGCACGAATGTTTGCGGCAGCCCTTTTTGTAGTGGCTAGAAACTGGAAACTGAATGGATGTCCATCAGTTGGAGAATGGCTGAATAAATTGTGGTATATGAAAATTATGGAATATTACTGTTCTGTAAGAAATGACCAACAGGATGATTTCAGAAAGGCCTGGAGAGACTTACACGAACTGATGCTGAGTGAAATGAGCAGGACCAGGGGATCATTATATACTTCAACAACAATACTAGATGATGACCAGTTCTGATGGATCAGGCCATCCTCAGCAACGAGATCAACTAAATCATTTCTAATGGAGCAGTAATGAACTGAGCTAGCTATGCCCAGAAAAATAACTCTGGGAGATGACTAAAAACCATTACATTAAATCCCCAATCCCTATATTTATGCACACATGCATTTTTGATTTCCTTCACAAGCTAATTGTACAATAATTCAGAGTCTGATTTTTTTTTGTACAGCAAAATAATGTTTTGGTCATGTATACTTATTGTGTATCTAAGTTATATTTTAATATATTTAACATCTACTGGTCATCCTGCCATCTGGGGGAGAGGGTGGAGGGTAAGAGGTGAAAAATTGGAACAAGAGGTTTTGCAATTGTTAATGCTGTAAAGTTACCCATGCATATATCCTGTAAATAAAAGGCTATTAAAAAAAAAAAAAAGAATGGACTGTTAAGGACAATTGATAACCTCTAAATTTGAGTTTGCATTGGGGCAATTAGGAAGATTTTGATGGGAGGGGAGATTAATTGTGCTTAGAGGAATTTTAACAATATTGGTGTTGGAGGGACTTCTCCATTGGAGGAAGTTGAATTAATATTTTTTATGAAGAAACTAGTATGCTAATTCTGATAGGGTTCTTTAATGTAAAATCAACACAATTCCACCTATTTCTATATTCTATATTGTATGTGAGTTTAATTGATTGTATTGTCACATTAAAGCTGTTCCAATTGTTTAGGGGGACTCAGACATCAGCAGTCCATATCTTTGTTCCTTTCAACATGGTTAATATCTGGGCATATTTTGACATAAATTGGTTATTGAGCATCTTAAAGTAAAATGATTTGGTAATGTTGACTTTAAACCCATCTCCTTAGATAAGAAGATAAGCTGTGGACTTTCTAGGATGAATTACTTACTGTTATCAATGTCAGATTATAATTGATACTTATTTAGGATATATGATCCTTGAGAGATAAATTCACCTGACACTTTGATTAATGATGAGACTTGCTATTTGTGATAAAATCTCTTGAGACTCATGCTGATATCATTTGGAGTTTTGAATTCAGGTATGATTGTCTGATGGATAATCAAATCAGTAACCAACCATTTCAAAGAAATATGTCATAAGCTCCTCAGAGGAATGGGATCCTGAATTATTATAGGTAGAGGTTTATCTGAGCAACAGTAGGGACGACAACCTTGGCCCCTGATTAAGGTGGGATCTTTCTGACTCAGTTTCCTGGGAGTGTTCCTTTGAATAAGAACTCACCCAATTATTCCTGAATCTGTCATAAGGTGGAATTTTGACTGTATACAATATCCTAAGTCAAATTGAGTTAAGGATACTTCCTGTCATGTATGTGTTCTCAGGCTGAGGCCCAAAGGACCAGTATTTTTATTATAATCATGTCCCTCCTTTTCTTGTGACAGCATATTTCTATTAACAGGACCTATGGTCAGTAGAAGCCATGAGCACAATTCAAGTGTATAAGATCTTGCAGTTTTCAATCTGAAAATATTTGTCATTATATTCTAAATAAATAGGTAAGTGAATATTTGACTTACTCATTTGTCTGTTGCTAGATGCATGTCTGTTTGTCTGTTTCTTTTGGCATTTCTGTTGTTGCTGACTTTCATAATAGGCATCTTTTTTTGTGAAGGGTAATTACTGGGGACACAAATGGTTGGAGTGATAGATGGCCCCAGATGAGACTTGGAGATACAGAGCTCCAATTTGTATGCTGAATAGACTCATTAGACCCCAGTCTGTGGTTGAAATAATTACTAACGAGATGACAAAGATATTGGATTTGTTAGTAGACCAGGTCATGCAGACAAAAGAAGCAGGACTCAAGCACAGATTGGAATTAGGCTACTTGTTGGCTGAAAAAGGTGGAGTGTGTAGGAAATTATATCTGTCCTCTTACTGTGTGAAAATTGATGATAATGGACTAGTAGGGGAGGAAATTGCTAAAGACATCAGACTATTGGCTCATGTCCCAGTCCAGAGCTGGTTCTCACCACTGACTACCTCTTGGTGCTTTTAGGTCTAGAGGCAGTTCCACCCATAATGCTAGGTGAAGAGGGGATGGGAACAGATAGGAAAGAGCTGCAGCATGTGGAGCCCTTGGGTTTGGCAGTTCCGAGCTGTTGTAGTGTAAGCCAATCATATTCACATTTCTTAGCCCTAATTTTGTGGGCCCTTTGGAGTAAGGGGTCACAAGGTTGCCCAAGGAGGAGTACACTGGTGCAGGTTAAAAAAAGAGCAGGTCAAAGCTATCATGCTGCAGCAAAAGAATCTATCCTCTGGATAAATATTATTCCTGCACTTCCAGTCTTGACAAGATGGGGAGACCCAGTCCTTTAAAACAAAAGTAGACTTGAAATTGAATACACTATTCCAAATGGAATCAAACCAAAATGGAGTATATTTCCCTTATTGAGAACCTTTTGCTTTTATAATGTATCTGTAAAAATTCTTAACTTATTTGGTGGTCATATTCCACACTACTGACTCAAATTAAGCTCAGTATCTCCCAAATCCCAAAATGATTAACAAAAACCAAAATACCTTCCAAATTTGAATTTCTTACATTGGTATCTTCTACTGGCAGAGTTTATTACTTTAACTCAAGCGCAAGATTTTCACTTTTTTATGTTAAATATGTGTAATTCTTTTATACATATTTCCACAGTTATAATGTTACACAAAAAAATCATATCAAAAGGGAAAAAAATGAAAAAAAAAAAATGCAAGCAAACAACAAAAAAAAGTAAAATTCTATATTTTGATCCACACTCAGTTCCCACGGTTTTCCCTAGTTATAGATGGATCTTTTCATCACAAGACCATTGGAACTAGCCTGAATCACCTCGCTGAATCATCATATAATCTTGTTACTGTGTACAGTGTTTCTTGGTTCTACTTACTGCACTCAGCATCAGTTCATGTAAGTCTCTCCAGGCCTCTCTAAAATCATCCTGCTGGTCATTTCTTACAGAGCAACAATATTCTATAACAGTCATATATCACAATTTACCTAGCCATTCTCCAAATAATGGGAATCCACTCAGTTTCTAGTTTCTTTCCTCTATAAAAAGGGCTGTCCCAACTTTTTCGCAATCTGCACCCTTTTCCCTCTTTTATGCGATCTTTGCAGTTTGATAACCTTTTGGGTATAGTTCCATATTGCTCTCCAGAATGGTTGGATCAGTTCACAACTCCACCAACAATACATTAGCATCCCAATTTTCACACATCCACTCCAACATTCATCATTATCTAAAAGGTGAAGATCTTAAAAATCTTAAAAGATTTCCCCATATTTCCTATTTAAGATCATTATGGATATCAGTTTTGTCATTAAAACTTCATATGATCCACAAATTTGATGAAGCATTCCATGTGTCTTTTTAAATTATTAACATAAATGATAAATTGACCAGGCTATGGGTAGAGAACTGGGATATTCTTGACTGTAGACAACCCTACATGCCTTTATTAATATTCACTAATCTACATCTTTCATTTCAATAAATTCTCAGTTTACATAATTGCATGCTCCAATCAAATCCATATCTTCCTAACCCCAAGAAATATTTCAATAGATAATCAAAAGGAGTTTGCTAAAATTCAGGTATACTAACTTTGTGGAAACTCCTGAAATATCAATCTGGTAACTGTCAAATAGTGAAATGAAGTCAAGTGACAATGGCAGTTAGAGTGACAGTTAAAGTGACAGTTAGAATGAAAGAAGTTGAGTGTTAGTGACCTGTTCTTGCTGGATTTTCACTGGCTCCAAAGTGATATCTCCTCAAAGTGAACACAAACTGCTACTCTGATGATTTATTTTGAGATTTTTTTTTCTATATGTTAAGGTTAATGGATACAGTCATCATACAGTGATATTATCACTTTTTTAGAAAAGCAGGCCCATGTGTGCCCACTTAGGGTTCAGCTATATAGCATCCCCCACTTTGAAGATTGAGGTTGAAATTGTTTATAGCACAGGTGACAAACGCCAACTGATGTGAATCCATCAGTATTTGAAGAAATAGGAATTTGATTCATGGAAATAATCTTTCCGTTACTACTGATTGTAACCATCCTCTATTCCTTAGTAGAGGAATATTTTGAAGAGTTACTATTTGAGGAGTTACATCCAAATACAAGAACCCATTAATGACCTTTTCAGACAAATGACAAGAATGCAATCTAGCACTTGGTTCACATTTAAAACTTCACTAACTCAGCAAGATGAATCAGATAGAACTCATATTGAATTTTGTATAGCCTTAAAAATTCATAATTACCTAACTATATTAAGATTTCAAAATAGGATTTTAATAGAGATGGATTCTAATTCATTAGAAATGTATTCCTACAAATACAGTGGATTTATATAATTCTTTCTGCAAAATATGAACTGTGTTAGTTACTATATCTTATACCTGTGGTGATCATATAGAAAAAGGTCTCAGAATTCCTTAGGGGCCACCCATTTACTTAGAAACCCATAACTTAACATGCTCTCTGTTGTGTTACATTTTTATTTATTCCTGATTATATTTCAATCTGCTTTGTAGCACGCCCAATTTTTGTGTGGGGCAGAGTGTCAAAATGGTGGTATGTATCTGGGCCCTCCTCCCTTTTCATTCTGAAAATAGTGATCAAACAAGCCTCTAAAAGAATTTGGGAGCAAGCAACAGAATCTGCAAAAACAAAGTGAAAAATTTTTCTAGCCCAGGCTAAGTTAGGATTTCAGGAAAGGTCTGATTCATTTTGATAAAAGAGGAGCACAATCCAATGCAGATGTTATCCTCTCAAGGCAGTGGGAAGCTTCCAGGCATACCATAGACCAGTAACTGAGGCCCTGCCCCAGAGCACTGGCTTAGTTGGCCAACTGTGAGGCCCCAGCCCCAGTAAGACAGAAAACCTGACAGTGTGGGATGCAGGGCACAACAGGGGTAACTAGGCCAGTCATCCTAGTGCAGTGGGCCAGTTGGCAGCACCAGGGGCTTAGATACAGAAAGCCAGTGACTGGGCTAGGCCCCTGGTCCCTAGGCCAGGAAGCTTTGGGGTGGTGCTCCCTATAACCCAAGGGGAGAGCTCAACTTTAAACAGAGAGTAAAATCACAAAAGAATCCTGAAAAAAGCTATTATCACAATAGGACAGATTCCAAAGACAAACTCAGTAGTGGATGTCAAGATGCCTACATGTCTCAAGTCCAGAAAGTCCATTAGGAAAAACTCAAAAAGAATTTTAAAAATCAAGAGGGAGAGACATATAAACTTGAGAAAAGAAATGAGAATTCTGAAAAAAGACTCCACATCCAAATAAAGAAACACAAAAAATTGAAGAAAACAGTTTTTTAACAGTAGAATTGACCAAATGGAAAGTGGAAAATAACTGAAGGAAATAATTCTGACAAAATTGGAACTGGGCAAGGAGAAATTAATGACTTTTAAGAGACCTTCAGAATTAGTCAGACACACTAATGCACAGTTGGTAGAGTAGCTCTTTTTGTGGTGACAAACAATTGGAAATTGAGGGGCTGCCTACTAATTGGGAGCTAGCTGAATAAGTTGTATATGAATGTAATTAAATACTGTTATTCTACAAAGAAAAATTCCCATTTTTCTTTCTCAGAAAAAAAAGTGTAGACTTACATGAACTGATGAGTAAATGAGCACAACGAAAACATTATGCCATTAACCTCATTGCAGTGTATTGTATGACTGTCATAAATCTTCTCAGTGCTACAGTGATCCAAAGCCAATTCTAAAAGACTTGATATGGAAAATGCCATCCACATCCAGAGAAAGAACTAAAGTATATGCATATAGATCAAAACAGACTATTTTCACTTTTTCATCTATTTTTCTTTTTTACTTGTTTTTCCCTTTTATTCTGATTTATCTTTCACAATATCACTAATAAAGAAGTAGGTTTAACATGATTGTCCATGCCTGCTCTCTTAGGGAAAGGATATGCAAAAGTGGGGAGGGGACTTTTGGAATGCAAAATCTTTAAAATGACTTTTGAAACTTATTTTTACATGTAACTAGAAAATACAAATATTGCTAAATAAATGCTGTTAAGAAAATAAAAAAAAATCAGTCCAACAAAATCAAAAGAAGAAAAAAAAATAGAAGAAAATATAAAATATCTCATTTTAAAAATAAATGACCTAGAACAAAATCCAAGAGACCTAATATAAAAATTAAAGTATTAATTGAAAAATAAAGGAAATGAAATACTAGAAATCTAGTCATAATATAATTTTAAATTTTAGTAAGTTTTAGTAGAACTAAGACTTTGGAGCATCTTGTACTTTGACAATGTTGATGTGTTATCTATTACAAATACTATAGTGGACTAGTAGTCTAAATCTTTGAACTTAGCTTTCAGTCTATTGAAATTTAGAAAAAAACCAGTAATCTTCCAGGACTCATTACTTTGATTTAAGAGACCTACAGGTTCTCAGAAAAAATACATAATGTTGGAAAACAAGAAATTATCAAGTTAACAAAATAACAATGAAAAATTATTTCTTAATTAAGTTGAGTTACCTTTTAAAATTAGGTCCTTTTGAAACTTTTAATTCTAGTCTTATATAAACTTATTCTACTCAAATTAATTTTTCTTTCGGAATAAGATTAATGCAAAAATCCTTGTTTGTTTAATTCTACCATAATTCAACATTCTGTTTCTTGAAGTTGGGATATTACATTTTGCTTTTATTTATAATTTTGCCATTTTTCATTTTAGCAATTAATATTTAACTAACTCAAATATGTAGGCCTATAGTCAGGGGTGTGCTGAAGCTAGTTCAATCCAGTCTTTGAGAAACAATAGTTTCAGTGTGATCATTTAACCTTAGAAATCAGCAAGTGCTACACAAATCAGAACTTGTTTTTTTAATTTTATTTTTGATATTTGTTGTGTTTTGATTGTCAAGATTTAAGAAAATGATATAAAAATGTTAATAATGCAAATTAAGCTTAGCAATATTTCTGGCATACATTTTCCCCCTGGAGAGCTGATTGTTAAGCATTTAGAAATACACCATGGCCTATAGTTAATCTTTTTTGAGCCAACCTAAATACAATAAGATAAAATTTCTAATAAAAATCTAAACTTTTAAGCTAAATTAATCTTTTTATATTATTCAATTCTCCCTGTGCAACAAGAGAACTGTTCGGTTCTGCACACATATATTGTATCTAGGATATACTGCAACATATTTAACATATATAGGGCTGCTTGCCATCTAGGGGAGGAGGTGGAGGGAGAGAGGGAAAAAATCGGAACAGAAATGAGTGCAAGGGATAATGTTGTAAAAAATTACCCTGGCATGGGTTCTGTCAATAAAAAGTTATTATAATAAAAAAATTTTAAATTAAAAAAAAAGAAAATATTCCCCATCCCTGGTCAGACATCCCATGTTCAACTATCTGTCAGATAATATTTTATGAAGAAAAGCTTTCTCCAGGTTATGGATAGTGGCTGGTTAAGCCAGTTTCTAGACTAGGTTAGCCCCCTTTATCAGAACTTTGCTATTTTCCTCTTCTGAAAGCTGATTGGTCCAGAGTGCATGTTATCCTACATTACCTTGAAACTTGCACAATGTTGTGGAAACCTAATTTTTGAGTATTCTTATAACTAGTAATTTTTAAAAGTTGATATAGACTAAGTTTTAAAGTTTCTGCTATAAAAAATACAATAGGGAAAAATCAGGGCCAAAAAGGGATATTCTTTAAAAATAATTGACTATACAGGAAAAGATAATGATAAATGTTGGAGGGAATGTGGGAAAACTGGGACATTAATGCATTGTTGGTAGAGTTGGGAAATGATCCAACCATTCTGGAGATCAATTTGGAACTATTCCCAAAGGGCAATAAAAGTGTACCTATACTTTGAATTAGCAATGCCGCTACTGGGTCTTTATCCCAAGGAAAACATAAAGGAGGGAAAGGGACCCATATCTGCAAAAAAATTTGCAGCAGATTTTTTGTGGTAGAAAAAAAAATTGGAAAATGAATAGATACCCATAAATTGGGGAATAGCTGAATAAGTTGTGATATATGAAGATAATGCAATATTCATGTTCTATAAAACTGATGAAAAAGCTGATTTTATAAAGGCCTAGAGATTGACATGAACTGATGCTGACTGAAAAAAAGTAGAACCAAAAATATATCATACCCAATAACAGCAAGATTTTGCAATGATCAGCTGTGAAAGACATATCTTCTCAGTGGTTCAGTGATCAAGGCAATCCCAATAAATTCTGAAAATGCCATCTGCATCCAGAAAAATAACTATGAATATTGAATGTAAAATCAACACATAGTATGTTTACTTTTTTCTGTTTTTTTTCTCTTTCACGGTTTTTCCTTTTTGTTCTAATTTTCCTCTTACAATATGATTCATAAAGGGATGTACATTTAAAAGTTAATATATTTGTATAATTACAACAAAATAAGACAAATTAAAAAATACTTAGTTATAAGTATAGTCTTTATGGTCCGTATGAGGTGTCCAGCTTATACAGCAGGAATTCCACAAAAATCTATCTAAAATGAAGGGAAATCAAAGACATGATTAATTCAGATTTACTACATTGATTTTCATTTTCACATAACATTCCCTATTCAGACAAGCTGAAGGTTGAGGTGGAGCAGGATGGCAAAAGACTCAACGCATTTTCTGAGCTATTTCTACAACAAAACAAAAGTTCAACCATTGGGATAAAAGCCTGACTCTATGCATGTATGTAGTAAGTTTGGCCTGGATTTTATGACAGCATCAAAAGCCATGTAGTAAACCAGAATTATCTTATTACAAGAATTAATTTAAAGTAATTTAAAAGTTCGCCTTTTAATGTCCAGCTCTGCCCAAGCTTCTTGGGCATCTCTGAGCCTTGGCTTTGAGCACAGGAGCCTGTACATTTTGTGACTTGCTCACAGTACTGGCGATAGCCAGACATAGTCCATCTATCATTGCCTGATTGCTAATTTCCCTTCTGTACTTATATTGGAGGTTGCCACATTGCTGCTATGCTTCTGTTTTATGAGCTAGGACTCAGGGGCTGGTTTCTGAGCCCTTGTGATTAAGACTCTCCACTTTCTGTGATGGGCTGTGCACACCTTTCACACCAATGAAACTAACTTTCTGCAAGTTCTTCAAACCTAACTTGAACCAAAAAATTGTTTCATTCTGTCTCTTTGTGGGCTCTGTTGTTCTAGACTCTGTTCAGAGGCTTAGTTTCATGTGTGTTTTGAAGAAAACTGGAGAGCTTGAGCAGCTTCCTGGCTTTGTGACACGATCTTGGCTCTGTCCACAGAACTCCTAATTAAGAGTCTTAAGCTCTTACCAGTAGTTACACAGTTGATGGTTGGTACTGGGTGCAGCATAGCCTTGCATAGTACACAGATTTTTTTCTCTATCTTCATTTCAAGTGCATGTGATTTATGGAATATTAATTCTTATATTTTAGAGTTTATATGGATCAATTTTTTTTTTTTGCAAATGAGAAACTGGGGCACTTAGCAAATTAATGGCAAAGATGAAAACAAAACTCACATTCCTCTACAACTACAGAATTTTAGAAAAGGCTAAGGAAAGCCAGCTCTATAGCTTCAGTTTTCTAATCTGTAAACCAATGGAACTGGGACTAGTTGAGTTCCAACGTTTCTAATAGCACTAAGCTCCAGTCCTCTTTCTCCCTATGACAAGCTGTCTTCTTTCTGCTGAGCAAAGTTTAGCCAATTTTTTTTTCTCATTTCATGTGCTTTGGAGAAGGTGGTAAAAGTGGCTGTCATCAGAAGGACCAGGAAAAGGAAAGAGGTGCTGGATTTCTCTATCTGAATTCTTGATTCTTGACCCACCTTATATGACCACTGTCCTAGCTCAACTCCTCTAAATGGTATTCCAATCTAGCCCTGTTTTTCTGAATATCCCAAATCACATTTATGTGACTATACCAGTGAACTGCCAAGAACTACTTGCCAGTCAATCAGTCAACAAATATATGTTAAGTACTTTCTATGTGCCAGGCACTATGCTCAGACCTGGGATAGGAAAAAAAGGCAAAAGACAGTCTCAAAAGAAACAACACTAAGGATTACATACAAACAAAGTTATCTATAGTATAACATGGAAAGAGGAAAGGTTTCCTGCAGAAGATAAACTAGGAAGCTAGGAGGTAGAAATGAGATTTTCATTGCTTGACTATATCACCAAATAAACAGTTTATAATTTAATAATATATACAAAGTAAAACAAGGGGGAAAAGCAAATGTTACTGTTTCTAATGATAAGTCACATAGTAATTCAGAAGAGAGAATTCCATTCAACATTGGTTGAATGACTAACTCCTCTTTCAAATTCTACACAAAGACGAATAAAACAGTCCTTACCACTAAAGAATTTATAATCTAGTTAGTTAAAGATCAATAAAGAGATGAATTTGTTTCATGAACACAAGAAAATTGCAGCCAAAAGTTAAATATCTCAATCTAATAAAAAAAATAACCATGAATCCAAATGTTTTCCAAAACACCAGTAGAAAGTTCATTTAATCAACTTGTATATTTCTCTGGAAACAGTCCCTTGAAGCTATTTGTTTTTTGTTCTTTTTGTTTTTGGTAGTAATTTTTATTTATTCTCACTTTTTTTTGTCCCATAGTATTTTTATTTTTCAAATATATGTAAAGACAGTTACCAACATTCATTTTTATAAAACTTTGTGTTCTAAATTTTTCCCACCCTCCCTCTCTTATCTCTCATCCCAAGTCAGTAAGCAATCTGATCTAGATTAATAATGAGCAATCCTTTTAAACATATTTCCATATTTGTTGTATTATGCAAGAAAAATCAGAGCAAAATAGAAAAAAAAATCCATGAGAAAGAAAAGCAAACAGAGCAACAAAAAGGTGAAAATTCTATATTTTGATCCACCTTCACTCTGTTTTTTTTTTCTCTGGGTGTGATTAGTATTTTCCATCCCAAGTCTTTTGGAATTGCCTTGAGTTACCTCATTGTTGAAAAGAGCCAATTCCATCAAATTTGATCATCACATAATCTTATGACCTATTATAAAGAGTACAGTTTGGAAATCATCAGACTCAGTCCATCTCAGAGCTAAGAAAGAAAAGTCAGTGAGGAAGTGAAAGGCTTTCAATTGCACTTTTCTAATGGTAATAATTCTCAGACATTGGTTTCAGTGAATACTTTCAGGAGCATAGTCATGGAAATGAATGAGTCCTGATATTCAATACTAGATTAGGCCATTTATCTAGTACTTTCTATAGACTTTGAAATTGAACTTAGGAAAAAGTCAATATTTTGAACAAAACAAGTCCAAAGTATGTTGACTTTACTACTGGCAAAGAAATTTTCTACTTAATTGACATGCTAGGTTGCACAAATCAATATAAAAGGACTAAAACTGCCATCCAAAAATGGTGTTTTCAAGGAATGGAATTATTGCTTCAGTTCCTCTCTACAATGTTGTTGATTATTTGGGGGGAGGGAAGGGGAACAAAAAGAACAGATAGAGAAATCATCAACATTTTCAGCATATAGATAAGAAAGAAACAAAATAAAAATGTCAGTATGAACAAATTGTTGAAAGTATAGGTAATGACCGATCTACACTACAAAATTCCCAACTCCCGGAAAATATCGTTCTTATCATCCTATTGGAATTCTATATATCTCCTGTCTGAAATTCCTATTACGCCTATTAATCTTGTCTATAACAGCATCTATTTAAATATCTATTTAAAAAGTGAACAGATGGACTTATTTTGCAAAATCAATAAAGCCAGATATTGATTTATATAGATATAGCTAAATAGATAGGTATATTAATTGGTAGTGATATTGATGAGGTCAGGACAGCAATTCCTACTTTCAAATAAACATGTGACAAATTCACAATGGTCATTCCCTTTCCAGGAAGGGGCATTTATTTAAAGGAGGAGATTACAGACAAAATGGAGGGACAAAATAGATACTAGGAGTGGTAAATATGAAATAGATTTGGGAGAGCAATAGGGTTACTAAGGAAAGGAGTTAGGAAGAACCCATTAAAGGAATAAGCCATGAGGTCTGAGTAGGCACCATTGAGCAGCAGATTAAATCCATAGCAGACTAATTACAATTAGCTTTAATAGACACTATTTTTTTTTTTTTTTTGCTGAGGCAATTGGGGTTAAGTGATTTGGCCCAAAGTCACACAGCTAGGAAGTGTTAATTGTCTGAGACCAGATTTGAACTCAGGTCCTCCTGATTTCAGGACTGGTGCTCTTATCCACTGTGCCACCTTGCTGCCCCAAGAGACACTATTAAAGGGTGATATGAGAAGGGAGAGAGAGACAGAGAGTATTTCATAATGGGCTTAGTTCTGAAAAGGACTTAAGAAAAATATTCATCTGGGCACATATTTTTATAAGGGAAATGTAACCTTAAAGGTTCCTCAAGGAAGGAGGGGAAATACCAGGAAAAAATTTGGGGGACAGATCAAGGAAGAGTCTGACAAAATTCACTTAGCAGATCAGACCTGTCTAAAGATATTCTAATCAATATCTCAACTAGGAAGTTGGAAGGAAAACATCTTTCAACTGTATCCATGTTTAAAGATGTACATGATTTAATTCCAGTCCTATGTTCTCTCTATTCAAATAGGATAGTCTGGGACTTTATTAGGCCTGATAATAGTCAGATGGGCTTCCTCCTGACAAGGAATGAGAGTAAATTAAAGTTCAGATCAGCATTGTATTTAATCTCAGAAACTCTAGTAAGATCCTGATGGTTTTGAAATTCTGTGGTTCAAGATTGCCTGCTATTTATGCTCTTATTTTTTAAATTAATCTTTCCATTTAAAAATATTTATTTTCTTTTTCCCTTACATATTCTATCACATGCATATTAAATAAAGAAAACTCTTGGTAATAAATATTCTCATTCAAATAAATATTTGTTATAATCAATCATCTAGAATCATGATCAATTATTTGTTGATCAAAAGTTTTGTCTTTCAAAACTGTTTATTTTTACAATGTTATGGTATAAATTGTTTTGTTGGTTCTACTCATTTCACTCTATAGTAATTCATAAGTCTTCCCAGGTTTCTCTGAAAATATCCATTTCATAATTTCTTGTAACACAATTGGATTCCATTTCATTCAAATATCATTGCTTGTTCAGCCATTCTTCAAACTGTGACCACACTTTGTTTCTAGTTCTTCACTACCACAAAAGAATAGTCATAAATATTTTTATACACATATATTCTGTTGCCTTTTCAATCTTGTTTAATTGACTGACTTACCATAAATCCTGACAACAGTGTCTGAAATCTGAGACAAACAGGTATCTTTTGATATGAAACTGGAGTGAAAGATGTTTTCCTTCCAACTTCCTAGTTTATGAAAGTAACAGAAGTAGGAAGAAACAGAATACTGACTTTAATAGAAACCATTTAAGTGTAATAGAGCCACAGTCAGAATAATGCAAAATTAGCAGCTTCTTCATTAAAGAATCAGAGGGCTTGGAATAGGATATTCCAAAGAAAAATGGAGATTACATTAAAACTGAAATTAACAGCAAGAATTACTCAGTTTATATGTGTTGAAGAGACAAGAGCTATATAGAATATTTGATTTTTAAATACAAGACTCAGGAGAAGCATAAGGAAGTAATCAGGAAAGGGAAATTATAAGTCACTAAATAAGGTTAATCTGTTTACATTCATACACAGGAAGAATGTATTAGTAACTCATAAGAACTTTCTCATTATTATGGCAGTTAGGACTGAATGTATAGACAGAGGACACAGGTGTGAGTTGGTTATGAATGAACAGTATTTAAAGAAAGAAAATTAAAGGTTGAGAGAGGAATATACTGGAAGAAAAGGAAAGAGAGAAGGGGGATGATGTAAACTTTCTGTCACTACAGAGGCAAGAAAAAGCTTTTACAATGGAGAGAAGAAGGAAAGAGGAAGTATAAGTGAACCTTATTCTCTTCAGAATGAGCTTATCAAAGAAATAACATACACACTTAATATCTTACCTGCCAGAGGGGAAGTACATATGGGAAGACTGGGGCATATGTTAGAAGAGAGAATGTATTGGGGGAGAGAGTGGTCAGAAACAAAACAGTTTTGAGAAGGAACAGAGTATAGGACAGGAAAAAAAAATGGAATAAATGAGGAAATAGAGATGGTGATTATGAAAAGAATTTTGAAGCAAATTTCTCTGAAGAAGGCCTCATTTCTCACACATGCAGAGTGGGTTTCACTGCAGCTTCAGATAGCAGAGAGTCCAAGACCTCTCTCTCCTAGGCCTTCCTCATCACACTCAATAATATCTTTTGGAAGCCTGTCTGCCTCTGAAGCTATCTCAGTTAAGTCTTGCCTTCTTTTCTCACATGATCAGGGAAACTAAAACAGCCAGAATATTTTTGCTTGCTTTGAATTGGGGAGCAGGGACTTTCCATTGCTTCACAACCTTCAGAAGCAGATCCCCTCACCTCTTCCACATGGATTGACAGCAGAAAAAACACAGCTTGTATGCTTTCCGGCTTTACATTTTTGTTGTCTTTGGAAAATTGGTCCAGGCATTTTGGATGTATTGTCCTCATTCTCTAATCAGAATAACTCTCTGCAGCCCCAAGCAGACCTAGCCCCAATGACTTTTACTAGCATTCCCAGTGGCTTTCAAGAAAAAGTTGATGTCAAGGATAACTAAAGAGATAGCATCCAGTTACCCTTGATGAATTCAAGTCACTTGAACTACATAAACTACATCCTTAGGTCCAAAAAGAGTCAGTAGTAGGGGCAGAACCGAAAGGATGGAGAGTAGACATAACTTTCTGTGACCTCTTCTGATCTTCTCTCAAACCAACAGAAGATTAAGCCTCTAATTTGGTTTTGGAGTCAAATAATCCATGAATATTTGGAGTACAACACATTTCCAGAAGAAGATACCTTGGAAGAACTTCAGAACATATTTGTTTCAAATGGGCAGGGGGACAGTCTGCCAAGCCCAGACCATAGACAGCACAGGGAGACCTGGATAAGGAGCTGGGGCTGCAAGTCAGAGCATTGCAGCTTCCACATACCTGGGAATCTTCTGTGAGCCTCTTAGGCTACTCTGTCCTGGTTCTAAGCAGGTGATTTGGCAGAGTTGCTACAAAAGGCAAATTGTAAACCACTGAGCCCCAGAAGATCACAGGAGCTAGCCGGGATTACACAGCATTGGAAATCAATCAGCAGATCTGCCTCTGGGCAAACTAAAACAGGTGTCACTCTTTTTCATTAAGAACAGATCTCAACCCTTAAAAAAAAATAATGAATAAAAAAACAAAAAGAACTCTCACCATAGACAGCTTTTATGGATAGAGCGAAGAACCTCAAAACCTGAGGTTCCTAAATCCAAAAAGAGTTAGTGGATGTGACTGAGACACTGTCAGTGATATTTGAAAGATTATAGGAAAGATAAAAACAGGTACCACAAGTTTGAAGAATAAAAATGTCCTGGTTTTCAGGGGGAAAAAATTAATTGCACCCTATACATTAGTGAGTTTGACTTGGGAGTCCTAGGAAAATACTAGAAAACATCACTAAAGAAGTAATTGTCTAGCATTGTAAGAAATGATTGCAAAGTTATCCTGGATTTATTAAGGGCAAATATGTCACACAAATCTCATATTGTTTTTTGACATGATCTCTAAACTAGCAGTTGAGAGGAATGTTGCAGCTGTAGTTTATTTAGGTTTTAGTGAAGGTTTTCATAAAAGTATTTCATCTTATTCATGTGGATAAGGTGGAGAAATATGGAATAATTATTAATACAACCAAATGGGATCAGAGTTTGTTGGATAATCAAACTCAAAAGAGTAATTAGTAGTTCATTATCAGCATAGCAGGAATATCCAGTGAAGTATTTTAGAAATCTATGCTTAGCCCTATGCTATTAAAAAATTTAACTAATTTGGAGGAAGGTATACATGGTCAGTTTATTAAATTAATAAACAGAACAAAGCTGAGACAGATGGCTAACAAAGTTAACAGCTATCCAGGTGCTAAAATATTTTACCAGACTAACTCATTGAGTTAGTCTTCATACAATAAGATGAAGTTAAATTGGAATCATTATAAAATCTTAATTTGAGTTATTTAAAGTCAGCTTTCCTAGTGCAAATTGGGGAAGACATAATTAGCAATTTACCTGGAAATCTATTTTCCCTGTTGTCCTATTTGTGAATGGGTAAGTCGGAGATGCATTAGCCAGCAAGCAGAGGCTAATAGCCCAGGTTACTGAGGCAAATACTGGCACCACAGTGTGGCCAGAACTTTGTTGGGTGGAGCCTTGCAGTTCATTCAGGGAGTGAAAGCTTTGAAAGATTCTCTTCTTTCTGTGTAAACTGTTTCCAATCTTCTTCTTCTCCATTCATTTTCCCCCTTTCCCTGTTTTTATTCCTCAACCTTGTTTTTTATTCCCTTTTTCCTCCCTTCTCACTTCTTGCACCCTATCTCTGTATTATGTCCATAATTGCATCCTTGCATTCCCCCGGGTTCTATTTCCCATGCAAGATTTGTCATAAAAAGGAAAGGTAGGAAAGAGGGAAAGTGAGGGGTCTAGCCTGACACTTGTGGAGTCTGCTGTTAGAAACTCTTTGGGGTATGAACCTCATGACACAAGTTTTCTATGTTGGAGACCTTTGTTTTTCCCACTTTTCTCTCTTCGCAGAAAACCTGGAGCCTGAAGGGGGATAGCCTGATTTGTATGGCTACCTGAACTTTTGTGGGTGGCATTAGAGTTTGTAAAGAAAACTAATTTTTTTTACCCTTGAAATTGGAATCTTTTTTAAAATTTAGAGGTTCCTCCTGAATGAAGTGAATTGTGATAGCTGTCTCACAAGGTGGAGGCAGTGTTCTAAAAATTGAGTGAAATTTGGCTATATCCCAGGCCCAAGTTTCTTTCTCCAGAAATCACATGTTTTACCAAGAATGGGGGGATATAGTCTTTTTCTTTGTAAGACTAAAAGTTATGTCTACCTTGATATTAAAACTCCCATATAAGGTAATTTAGTAATCATAAAGATGTTGTTGGGTTAGAAGTATTTCCTTATTTATGACTTAGAATGTGAGATCTGTCCTGACTAATCAGGATAGAGGTCCTGCTTATAGGGAGTGTTATCACAGACTTATATAAAGTCTTCTGTCTGCTTTCTATATTTTGCCTTTCTTTACTGCCAGACCATCCAGGGTGGTGTTGAGATGGCCAATTCTTGTGAGATTTGTCAAAATAAAACTCCTTTGTTTTCTACCTTGAGATGCCTCTGATTTATTTAATTTTGGAGGTCTTTTACCCCACACAGGTTTAGTGTGTTGGCTGGAAAATCCTTTTCCTGGAATAGGAGCTCCCTTTTGGAAAGTAGGCTTCAGCACAAACTCAGGCTTTTCCTGAGGAAATCTTACTTCCTGCTCTGGCTTCCACCCAGATTGGGAAAGATTGTTTGCAGAGGGACTAGGGGCAAGGTGAGAAGAGGGGAGCAAACAAAGCTTTAGGAGGCTAAACTTTAAAAGTGAATGAAAGAAAGTAGAGCCTGTAAGTATATGCATATAATTCAAGGTAAAATACCTGAGCTCTGGGGGTTTATTGGCTAGTTCTTTACTGAATTTGGGAAACCCCAGTGGAAGGACACTGGAGGGAAAACTCTGAGGGTGACTAGCAGGAAGTGAGCAACCCTTTCTATTTGGTAAGTTTGGCTGTGAACCAAACTTGGAAGGTGAAAAGAGCAATATCAATCAGTGCAGTTGGAGCATAGGAATGCTTTACCTGAAATAGTTAAAACACTTAATTACAGAACTGGAAATTACCAAAACATAAAGGGAAGAAAATTGGGAGGATGTTCCCAGGACTAATTGAGCATATTAGGCTTAAATCTGTATGTAAAAGCTGAAAATAGATATCTGTATGTGTTTGCTTTGCATTCTGTGTTCTGTTAAAAAGTAAATTTGTGTGAGATACTTATTCCACCTCTGTATTGTTGGTTTGGAAAAGATCAGCCTTTGCTGGATTGTTGTAGAATTGTTGGAATTGCTGGAATTCAGAGTAGTTAATTCAGAGTGACTCTGAAGATCTTTAGAAGTTTCAACCCATTTTATTGCTCTATTAGGGCTCTGATCCTTTACTAATTCTGATTCCTTAAGGATTAGGATAGTGCAAGGAAAGAGAATCTTTTTCTCTTTCTCTTCTTCTGAGTCTTGATGACTGTAGCAGCTTTTCAAAAGAGGAGAAAAGAGGGAAATAATATGCAGTAAAGATGATAAAAGCCAGTAGAAGAGGGTAGGCAGAATGAGAAAGAAGTAAAATTTTTATATGTCTGTGTGTATATATATATAGATATAAATAAAGATATACATATAGATATAAATAGAAAGGTGAGTGAGAAAGTTTAGGTATATATGAATGAGAAGAGGATAGATTGAAAGAGATTAGAGAGTTTGAAAACTTTTGGGGAAATGGAAAATCAATGTGCTACCACTTTAAAAACTTCTGTAAACAAGGGGTCTGTATCAGAACTCAGGCTTGTGGAATCCTGCTAGGAAGAATGTCAAGGTAAAACCCATATGGAGCAAAAATTCATGCTTAATTCTTTCCTGGCTTACAAAAAGAAGAAATTTGTGGGAATCAGGAAAAAAAAAAACTAAAAGGCAATTATGTTTGAATAGAACACCTAAGCAGATTTTAAGGAATCTTACAAACTAAAGTACTGGTTAATTTTAAAATAACTGTAAATTGGTATGTGTGTTAAAATTGGAAACTTAATTGGTTGTGATATATTGGTTCCCTTCTACCTAAATTGGTTTAGTAATGGATTCTTTCTGAGATTGTAGAACCCAGATTTGGTTTGTTATCTAATAGCCTGAATGTTATTAGAATATAAACTAAATAAATTAAAAAAAAAACAATAGGAGGTGGAAAATGTGTTTAAAAATCTATTGTTATTATCAGCCTTGCTAACTCAGTAAATGTAATTTAGGAGATTAGGTATTTCCACCTTTGCTTGTGAGTTAAGAGGAATTTACAACTGAAATTCTAAGATTATTACATTAAAACATAATTAGTAACTACTGTGTGAAAAACAAGATTAAAAAAGGAGATGATTTAGTTGTTACTGGAGTGGAGAGAGCCTTGATTTATAAATTAGTCAGAAATTTAAGGAGTTGTTAATGAATGGGAATAAAGGAAAAGATTTTTGTGTACCTATATAGAAGTCATTCTTATATATCAGAAAAATTTAAATCCTGGAAGGCTTGAAATGAGAAGACTTTTATCAGATGTTACTGATGAATGAGACAGTGATCCAGAGGCTGAGAAGAAGTGCAATTAATGTTTTGGTGGGGGAGAAAAGTATATCAAAGAGTACATCCCACAGAAAAATCTTAAGGATAATTGGGGTGAATAGGTAGGTACATCAAATCAAGCTCAGCTTCTCCACTGGGACCCTTGTTGATTCCCTTACATGAAAGATTACTGTGTCTTGTTGCTGTTTTTTTTTTTTAAACCATCTTGGCAACCTGGGGAAAACAGTTGGTTTAGGCTTTATAGTCACCAAATAAGGAATGAGTTTAGTGATAATCTACAAGTTTGTTGTATAAAAATGATTTTTAATATTTACCTCATACCAGCATGAATTTTTAATATTAAAAAGAGATCAAAGATGTTAAGTGAAATGTCTTATGTATGTGAAATTTATCAAACTTTGTTTTAATCTTAAAGCTTACCCATTATTTAAAGAAACTCCTAGAATAATAGTTTTTGCCTTTGTCCTTTTGAATATGTTTCTTCTATCGACAGTATGCAGTTTAGAATTTTTCTACATACTGAGCATTTTAAAAGCAAAGTGATTTGTGTAATGTTGAAATTAAAATCATTTACTTAGATATGAATGATAAACTGTGAACTTTCTAGGATGAACTAAATTAACACATGTTCTGATTCAAACTTGAACCTCACTTTTTATCACCTTTTGGTGGTCTTGCTTTGAAGGATCCTAGTGAAGACAGGCTTTATAGTTTCTCCTAATAGCCCTCAGTGGAGTTATGTCTTCCTTGTATGATGCAACTCAGAAAACTCTGTCCAAAGGGATTTAAAAGGTACAATCATGGGATCAGTATAATTGATGGTGCTCAAGAGATAAGGGTGGGAACCTGATAGCCTGGGAGGGTAAGAATGATGATGCTGAAAATGAACTTGACCAGGAAGTTGAAGAATTGTATAAACTTTGGTGTGAGAAGCTTTCAATGATTAAAAAAAAAAAAAAAAAAAGGGGGGGGAATTGAATGAAGCGAATTGTGAAAACTGCTGTCTCACAAGATAGAGACAGTGTTCTAAAAACTGAGTTAAGGTCAGCTGTGTCCCAGACCCAAGTTTTGTTCTCTAGAAATCATGTGATTTACAAAAAATGGAATTATAAAGTCTTTTTCTTTGAAAGACTAAGTTTTGGCCACCTTGGCATTAAAACTCCCATATAAGGTAATTTAGTAATCTTAAAGATGAAATTGGGTTAGAATTATTTCCTCATTTATCACTTAGAATGTGAGTCTAAACTATAGAATGTTACCACAGACTTGTATAAAATCATTTACTAGCTTTTTAAGTATCTTCTTCACTACCAGACCACCCAAGGTGGTGTTGAGAAACCCATTTTTTTTGAGATTTGTAAAATTAAACCTCCTTTATTTTCTACTATAAAGATGCCTCTGATTTATTTAACTTGGTGGCCTTTTGGCCCACACATTCCTCTCAGAGGAGAAAATCCAAATGGAAAATATGAAGTCAAAGAAATGGAATGCCTTCTTAATGATTTCTTATTTCCCTTGTTTTGATATTTTTGTACACCTCCCTGTTATACAAGTCTAAAAATGACACTGCAATTTGCCTCTGCTAACACTAACACTACAACTTTGTTTTTTAAATTACTCACCCAACTAAAATCGCAGTGATCATTTCAGTACTTTACTCTCATCCCACTTATGCTTTTTATTATTATTATTATTTTTTTTGTTCACTTTCTCCTACTTAAGATCTATATTACCTTTCTTGAATTCTCAGGGTGTTGCCAGCATTCTTAAGTGGTTTTTTTAAAGCTTTAGTAAATTGTAAAGAATACATGAATTTGCTCATCAGTTACCTAGAGGAAATAGTCCCTAAAGAAAAAAGTGTAATAGAGATCTGGGAGTAGTCTGCGGCTACATAGCTAATGTTATTTAATTTTCCTTCCACATAAGTTTTACAACTCAGAAAATGATAAAATATGGTAAAACCTAAAATTTAATTCCTTCATGTATTTTCCTTTAAGTTGAATTAGATTTTATGAAAATGAAGTTTTGAAAGAATTTTATAAATCTTAAGAAAAATATGTTTTAGGTGGACATGTATGTCAGTTTGTAATATTTTATTTCCCTTCCACTTTCTTGTCCTTTGAACAAAAAATAACATATAAATGGCAAATAAGGAAATATGTTTACAAGATTCATACATTTTTAACCTATATTATTAGATTGCATGGGAGAGAAAAAGGGGGTAAAAGAGCCCTGGGGTCAGGAGGACCTGAGTTCAAATTTGGCCTCAGATACTTAATACTTCCTAGCTGTGTGACCCTGGGCAAGTCATTTAACCCCAATTGCCTCATCAAAAAAAAAAAAGTTGAAAACTTTTTAAATGTATTTGGAAAAATAAAAGATTTTAAAATGAAACAAAATGGGAAAACTGGGACATTGATGCATTGTTGGTGGAGTTGTGAACGAATCCAACCATTCTGGAGAGTAGTTTGGAACTATGGTCAAAAAGTTATCAAACTGTGCATACCCTTTGATCCAGCAGTGTTACTACTGGGCTTATATCCCAAAGAGATCATAAAGAAGGGAAAGGGACCTGTATGTGCACGAATGTTTGTGGCAGCCCTCTTTGTAGTGGCTAGAAATGGAAACTGAGTGGATGCCCATCAGTTGGAGAATGGCTGAATAAATTGTGGTATATGAATATTATGGAATATTATTGTTCTGTAAGAAACGACCAACAGGATGATTTCAGAAAGGCCTGGAGAGACTTACACAAACTGACGCCGAGTGAAATGAGCAGGACCAGGAGATCATTATATACTTCAACAACAATACTATATGATGACCAGTTCTGATGGACCTGACCATCCTCAGCAATGAGATCAACCAAATCATTTCCAATGGAGCAGTAATGAACTGAACCAGCTACGCCCAGAGAAAGAACTCTGGGTGATGACTAAAAACCATTACATTAAATTCCCAATCCCTATATTTTTGCCCACCTGCATTTTTGATTTCCTTCACAAGCTAATTGTACAATATTTCAGAGTCTGATTCTTTTTGTACAACAAAATAACGGTTTGGTTATGTATACTTATTGTGAATCTAATTTATATTTTAATATATTTAACATCTACTGGTCATCCTGCCATCTGGGGGAGAGGGTGGAGGGTAAGAGGTGAAAAATTGGAACAAGAGGTTTGGCAATTGTTAATGCTGTAAAGTTACCCATACATATAACTTGTAAATAAAAGGCTATTCAATAAAAAATAAAATAAAATAAAAAAATAAAATGAAGCAAAAAATGTATTTAAAATGAAACAAAAAAGAAACCAGCCAATACAATCACACCATTGGCTAGTATAAGTGTATGCCATGCTCTTTCCACACTCATTGCCCTCTACCCATTCAAAGGGGAAAAGAACATGGAAAGGTATTTTTCTACCTCTGCTGGAGCCCAGGTTTGGTGATAATTACTTTTAAGGACTATTTTGTGATTTTGTAGGCATAGTGAAATTGATTACTGTTCATTTTGTTTTGGTGTGCTGTAGATTCACATTATAACTTCTGATTTGATCTCATTGTCTTTCCTGAACCTTCATTTTTACAAAAGATAATCCACAGTGATTTTCCTTTGTTTCTAAAAAGGAAAAAGATCCACTTGATTTAAAAAAAAAAAGTGATCAATAGAAAGGAAATGAAGAAAACGATTGAAGTACTTAATAAAACTGAGTTGATTTACGGGAAAAAAACAAAATAGATTTGGTTAATTTGATTATAAAAATGAAAGGGACAAACACTAACAATGAAGAAAACATTAAAGTAATAATTAGCTATTTTGCCCAACTGTATGCCAACTTAAGTGACAATATAATTGAAATGAATATCTACAAAAATATCAACTGCTCAGATAAACAGAAAAGAAAATAAATTACTTAAATAGTCCCATTTTAGAAAAAAAAAATTATTGAACAAACCATCACTGAAATCCCTAAGAAAAATCTCCAGGTCCAGATTTACAAGTGGATTCTACCAAACATTTAAAGAACAATGATTTCCAATGCTATTAAATTATTTGAAAAAATAAGAAAAAGCGTCCTACCAAATTCCTTCTGTGATGCAAACATGGTACTGATACCTAAAGCAGGAAGTCGAAATAAAAATACAGACCAATATCCCTAATGAATATCAGTGCAAAAATTATAAATAATAGCAAAAAAATTACATCAATTCAACAGGATAATACACTATGACCAAGTGGGATTTATATCAGAAATTCAGGACTGTTTCAATATAAGGAAAAGCATTACTGGGATTGACCATATCAATAAAAAAACTAACAAATCACATAATCTCAATAGATGCAAAAATAGCTATTGATAAAATACCCCCATTCCTATTAAAAACACTAGAGAAAGTGGGGATGAATGGAGTTTTTCTTAAAATCATAAGCAGCATCTATTTAAAACTATTAGCAACATTATTTGTAATGAGAAGCTAGAGGCATTCCCATTAAGATTAGGGATAAAACAAGAATGTCCATTATCACCACTATTCAGTTTTATACTAGAAATGTTGGCTTTAGCCATAAGGAAAAAAGTTAAATGAATTAGAATAGGCATGAGATGAAATTATCTGCAGATGATATATTTAGAGAATCCAAGAGAATGATCCAAAAATCTACTTGAAATAAGAGCTTTAGCAAAATTGCAGGATATCAAATAAATCCATATACACCATCAGCACTTTATCTTACTAACAAAGCCCAGCAGCAAAAGGAGCAAAAGAAATTCCATTTACAATAACTGTGGACAAAATAAAGTATCAAAGTCTACAGGCCAAGACAAACCCAGGACCTATATGAACACGATCACAGAACACTTTTTGCTCAAATAAATTCAGATCTAAACAACTGGAAAAATATCAATTGCTCATGGGCTCATGAGGCCACGCTAATAATAAAAATAACAATATGCTCAAATTGGGTCTATTCAGTGCCATACCAATCAAACAGCCAAAAAATTGTTTTAGAGCAAGAAAAAAATAATTCATGTGGAAGAAAAAAAAGTCAAGAATTTTAAGGGAATTAAAAAGAAAAAAACAAAAAGCAAACAAAAAAAATTGATAGTCTAGCAAGACTAGAGCTAAAAAAAATTATAAATGAGCAATCATTAAAACAATTTGGTACTGGGATTTTGACCAAGATGGCAGAGAGGACACACACATCTAAGCTCTTCCTTTCCCTCAGACTAATTCTTTTATGAAGGCCTTGGAATCAGTGCTTGACTGAAAAAACCCATGAATATTGGGAGTACAACACATTACCAATAGAAAATATCCTCAAAATTCACTAGAAAAGGATTGTTTTTGCTCATGGGAAGGTATAGTTAGACCAGACTCAGGGTCAGGAAAGTTGGAATTGAAAGCACAGAAGGCAGCTACACTGGGCAGACCAGAGGGGAGCAGGGTATGATCTCAGCCTGAGGAAAATTTGGAAGGAGAACTTTACCACACTGTGAGCTACTTTGCTCTGGCAGGAAGGCAGTAGATCAGCAGAGAAGCTATAAATTCACAGGGTAAAGACTACAACCCTGAAATGCTAGAGTCTCTCAGGATCTGGCCATACCCATTCAGAGTGACTCACACGCGCTCAGAGCACAACAGCTGTACAGACCCAGCTCAGTCATTACTGTCCCCCTATTGCTTCACTGCTACTTCATGTTGTCTGTAGAGGAAGATTGGTAACACCACACTGCCCCCAAAGCAGACCACAGTTGATTTTTTTTTTGTTTTCTTTGTTTCTTTTTTGTAAAAATGAGTAAATAGTTAAAGCAGGATCTAACTATAACTTCTATACTGATAGAGAGCAGACTTCAAACTCTGAGGAAACTAAAAACAGATTGTCTCTAGAAGAAACCCCAAAGGGAATATGATCTGATCCCCACAACACAAGACTCTCATTGAAGAAATTAAAAAGGCTTTTACAAGAGAGCTAGAAGAAAAATGGGGAAAGGATCTGGCAAGAGGATCTGGATAAGTCATTCTACTCATTAAAAGATACAGTGGATAAAGAAATCAAATTCTTGGAAAACAGAATTAGCAAATTGGAAAAAGAAAATAGCTCTCTAAAAAATAAAATCAATGAAATGGAAAAAAAATTCCATAGAACAAAACAACTCATTTCAAAACTCAATTGGACAGTTACAAAAAGAAATATAAGAAGTAAATGAAGAAAATAATTCATTAAAAATCAGAATTGAACACATGGAAATGAATGACTTGAAGAGACACCAAGTGACAGTCAAGTAAAACAAAAAAAAAAAAAAAAAAATGAAACAATGGGGAAAAAAAGTTAAATAACTACTTGGGAAACAACCAACCTGGAAAATAGACTTAGGAGAGATCAACTGAGAATTATTGGATTTCCTGAAAATTATGGTGAAAAAAAGAACAAAGACACTATTTTTCAGGAAATCATCAAAGAGAACTACCCAAATGTTATAGAAACAGGGTAAAAGAGACATTGAAAGAATTCATTGATCACCTACTAAAAGAAATCCCAAAATCAAAACCCAAAAAATATTGTGGCTAAATTCCAGAACTATCAGACCAAGGAAAAAATACTATAAGCAGCTAGAAAAAAAAGTTCAAATACAGAGGAGCCACAATAAGGATTACTCGGGATCTAGCAGCATTCACATCAAAGGTCCTGGAATCTGATATTCCGAAAAGCTAATGAACTTGGTATACAGCCAAGAAGAACTTACCCAGCCAAAATGAGCATTTTTTTTCCATGGAAAAAGATGAACATTCAATGAAATAGGTGAATCCCATCTATTTCTGATGAAAAAACCAGAACCAAACAAAAAGTTTGATCTCCAAATCAAGTACTCAAGAGAAATATGAAAAGGTAAAAAGAAATCTTGGGAATTATATTTCTGTTATGAGTATACATAATTGTACTAGAAAAAAGGAAAAATGGAGGTACTACATCTCACGAAGAGGCAAAGGAAAGCTATTATATCTGAGAAAAGAAGGGAGGGGGATTAACAAAGTATATATTTACTCTCATAAATTGGCTTAAAGAGAAAAATATTAGACATATTTGATTTACAGAAAAACTTCTCCCATCACATTGAAAAGTGGGAAGGGAAAAGTGAAAAGGGAAGGAGTAAGCTAAATAGAAGAGAATACAGAAATTGCAAGGAAAAGGGTTAAGAAAAGGGGAGGGACTTTAAGGTGGGGGAGGGATCCTAAAGAGAGAGGGCTGCATGAGGTATAGGATGCTCACAAGTTTAATACTGGGGAGGGGAGTAAGGTGTAAGGAAAGGAGAAAAATATAAGCTGGCATGGCAGGAAATACAAAATTAGTCATTTTAATCACAAATGTGAATGGGGCAAATTCCCCCATAAAGCAGGGGCAGATAGCAGACTGATTAAAAGCCAGAATCCTACAATATGCTGTTTACAAGAAACACACTTGAAGCAGGGCAATACATATAGAGTAAAGGTAAAAGACTGGAGCAGAATCTATTATGTTTCTGGTGAAGTCAAAAAAAGAGGAGTAGCCATCCTGATCTGAGATCAAGCAAAAGCACAAATTGATCTAATTAAAAAAGATAAGGAAGGGCACTATATCTTACTAAAGGGTAGTATAGATAATGAAACAATATCAATAGTAAACATAAATGCACCAAATGCTGTAGCATCTTAATTCTTAAAGAAATTAAGAGAGCTGCAAGAAGAAATAGATAGCAAAATTATAATAGTGGGAGATCTCAACCTTGCACACTCAGAATTAGATAAATCAAAAGACAAAATAAAGAAGTTAAAGGGGTAAATAGAATACTAGAAAAATTAGGTATGATATATCTTTGGAGAAAACTGAATGGAGACAGAAAGGAGTACACTTTCTTCGCAGCAGTTCATGAAACCTATACAAAATTGACCATATTTAGACATAAAGACCTCAAATACAAATGAAGAAAGGCAGAAATAGTAAATGCATCCTTTTCAGATCACGATGCAATGAAAATTACATTCAATAAAAAGGCAGGGGAAAATAGACCAAAAAATAATTGGAAACTAAATAATCTCATACTAAAGAATGATTGAATGAAACAGCAAATTATAGACACAATAATTTCACCAAGAAAATGACAATAATGAGATGTCATACCAAAATGGGTAGGATGCAGCCAAAGCAGTAATAAGGGGAAATTTTATACCTCTAGAGTACTACTTGCACAAAGTGAAGATCAATGAATTTGACTTACAACTAAAAAAGCTAGAAAAGAAACAAATTAAAAACTCCAATCAAACACTAAGCTTGAAATTCTAAAAATTGAAGGAGAGATTAATAAAATTTAAAGTTTAAAAAACATTGAATTAATAAATAAAACTAAAAGTTGGTTCTATGAAAAAAACAACAAAATAGATAAACCCTTGGTAAATTTGGTTAGAAAAAGGAAAGAGGAAAATCAAATTGTTTGTCTTAAAAATGAAAAGGGAGAATTTGCTACGAATGAAGAGGAAATTAGAGCAATAATTAGGAATTACATTGCCCAACTTTATGCCAATAAATTTGATAACTTAAATAAAATGGATGAATACCTTCAAAAATATAGCTTGCCCAAATTAAAAGAGAAGTAAATTGGTTAAACAGTCCCATTTTAGAAAAAGAAATAGAACAAGCTATTAATCAACTCCCTAAGAAAAAATCCCCAGGACCAGATGGATTTACCTGTAAATTCTACCAAACATTTAAAGAACAATTAACTACAATGCTATACAAACTATTTGAAAAAATTGGGATTGAAAAACTCCTACCAAATTCCTTTTATAACACAGACATAGTACTGATACCTAAACCAGGTAGGTTGAAAACAGAGAAAGAAAATTATAGACCAATCTCCCTAATGAATATTGATGCAAAAATATGAAATAAAATATTAATAAAAAGATTACAGATAATCATCCCCAGCATAATATACCATGACCAAGTAGGATTTATACCAGCAATGCAGAGCTGGTTCAATATTAGGAAAACCATTAGCATAATTGACTATATCAATAACCAAATTAACAAAAAACATATAATCATCTTAATGATTATAATCTTAATTATATTATTTAAAAATATTATAATCTAAAAAGATTATAATCTTAATAGGTGCAGTAAAAACATTTGATAAAATCTAACATCAATTCCTATTAAAAACACTTGACAGTATAGAAATAAATGGATTTTTTCTATAACTCGTCAGTAGAATTCATTTAAAACCATCAGTAAGCATCACATGTAATGGAGATAAACTGGAACAATCCCAATAAGATCAAGAGTGAAACAAGGTTGCCCACTATCACCATTACTATTCAATATTGTATCAGAAATGCTACCTTCAACAATAAGATTGATAAAGAGATTAAAGCAATGAGAGTACGTAATGAGGAAACCAAATTATCACTTTGCAGATGATATGATGGTATACTTAAGAGAACCCCATAGATTCTACTAAAAAGCTTTTAGAAATAATCCACAATTTCAGCAAAATTGAAGGATATAAAATAAATCCACATAAATCCTCAGCATTTTCATACATCACCAACAAAATACAACAGTTAGAGATACAAAGAGAAATTCTATTTAAAATAACTGTCGATAATATAAAGTATTTGAAGATCTGGCTGCCAAAGGAAAGTCAGGAATTACATGAGCAAAACTACAAAACACTTTCCACACAAATAAAGTCAGATCTAACCAACTGGAAAAATATAAAGTGCTTTTGGATAGGCTGAGCAAATATAATAAAGATGATAATAGTACCTAAACTAATCTATTTATTTGGTGTTATACCAATCCGACTCCCAAGAAACTATTTTAATGATCTAGAAAAAATAACAAAATCCTTATGGAAAAATAAAAGGTCAAGAATTTCAAGGGAACTAATGAAAAAGTTAATTGAAAGTGGCCTAGCTGTACCAAATCTAAAATTATACTATAAAACATTTGGTACTGCTAAGATGACTAGTTGATCAGTGGTATAGGTTCAGTTCAAAGGACAAAATAGTCAATAACTTTAATAATCTAGTGTTTGACAAATCCAAAGATCCCAAATTTTGGGATAAGAATTCCCTATTTGACAAAATATGCTGAGAAAACTGGAAATTAGTATGGCAGAAACTAGGCATGGACTGATACTTAACACCATACAACAAGATAAGATCAAAATGGGTTCATGATTTAGACATAAAGAATGAGATTATAAATAAATTAGAGGAACATAGGATAGTTTCCCTCTCAGACTTGTGAAGGAGGAAGGAATTTGTGACCAAAGAAGAACTAGAGATCATTATTGATCACAAAATAGAAAATTTTGATTATATCAACTTAAAAAGCTTTTGTACATATAAAACTAATGTAAACAAGATTAGAAGGGAAGCAATAAATTGGAAAAACATTTTTTTTACAGCTAAAGGTTCTGATAAAGCTTCATTTCCAAAATATAGAGAGAATTAACTCTAATTTATAAGAAATCAAGCCATTCTCCGTTTGACAAATGGTCAAAGGATATGAACAGACAATTTTCAGATAATGAAATTGAAAGTATTTCTATTCATATGAAATGGTATTCAAAATCACTATTGATCAGAGAAATGCAAATTAAGACTACTCTGAAATACCACTACACACCTGTCAGATCAGCTAAGATGACAGGAAAAAATAATGATGAATGTTGGGGGATGTGGTAAAACCGGAACACTGACACATTCATTGTTGTTGGAACTGTGAATGGATCCAGCCATTCTGGAGAGCAATTTGGAACTAGGCTCAAAAAGTTATCAACTGAGCTTACCCTTTGATCCTGCAATGTTACTCCTGGTCTAATATCCCAAAGAGATCTTAAAGAAGGGAAAGAGACTTGTATATGCAAAAAATGTTTGTGGCATCCCTTTTCATAGTGACTAGAAACTGGAAATTGAATGGATGTCCATCAATTGGAGAATGGCTGGGTAAATTGTGGTATATGAATGTTATGGAATATTATTTTCCTGTAAGAAATGAACAGCAGGATGAATACAGAGAGGTTGGAGAGACTAAAATGAAATAATGCTAAGTGAAATGAGCAGAACCAGGAGATCATTATACACTTCAATAACAATACTATATGAGGATAAATTCTGATGGAAGTGAATATCTTTGGTAATGAGAAGATCCAATTGATCTTCTTGATGAGAATTGATCCAATTGATCAATGATGAACAGAACCCGCTCCACCCAGAGAAAGAACACTGAGAAATTAATGTGGACTACTTGCATTTTTGTTTTTCTTCCCAAGTTATTTTTCCCTTTATGAATCTTTATTTTTCCGTTTATGAATCTGATTTTTCTTGTGTAACAAGATAACCATACAAATATGTACACATATATTGTATTTAAGTTATACCTTAACATCTTTAACATGTATGAGATTGCCTACCATCTAGGGGAGGGGGTGGAGGGAAGGAAGGGAAAAGTTGGAACAGAAGTGATTCCAAGGGACAATGTTGAAAAATTACCCATGCATATGTTCTGTCAATAAAAAGCTATTTTTAAAAAAACCACATTTGGTACTGGCCAAAAAATAGTGGTAGATCAGTGAAAAAGTTATATGACACAATAATCAATGGCTATAGTAATCTGGTATTTGATAAACCCCCAAAACTCTAGTTTCTGAGATAAGAACTATTTCACAAAATTTGCTGGGAAAATGGAAAAAAAACATGAGAAATTCTGTATATTGTTATGAGCCAGCACTTGAAACAAGGTGATAACTCAATGGAATTGATGGAAGCAATGCTTGTGTGCTTGGGTTTGCACCTTTAAGAGTTTACACATTAGAGGTCACACATTAGAGCTCACATCTTTAAGAGAGTTTACACATTAGAGCTCACACATTAGAGTTCACAAGTATGGGAGATACACAAAGTTAACTTTTAACTTTGTGAATTCACACCTCCCATAATCCCACTCTCGGAGGAGGATCAATCTTTGAGTTTACACCTCTAAAAGAGCATAAAAACAGCTTCAGTCAGTCAGTCAACCAGTCAGTTTGGAAGATGGCCAGGAGTCAGAGTTGAGTTAGAGGCAAAAGCTGGCAGAGGCAAAAGACTAGCAAGCAACAAGAGCTCTCAGAACCAAGAGACAATAAAATACTGTACTTAAATCCCTGGCTGCATTTGAGGTGATTATTACTTGGAACTGAAACGAAGGCTGTCTCCAGAAACCTCCCCAAGAAACCTGCTCCCAGAGAACCTTCATATATTTTAAAAAAAGAAGAAGAACACTACAGTATACCACTATATCACACCACAATAAGGTCAAAATGGGTACATGATTTGGATACCATAAACAAATTAGGAGAGCAAAAGATAGTTTACCTTTTAATCTTTGGAAATGGGAAGAATTTATGTGTAAAGAAGTACTAGAGAAATTTATGAAATACAAAATGGGTAACTTGGATTACATTAAATTAAAAAAGGTTTTACAGAAATAAAAACACAAAATATTAAAAGGTAAGTACAAAGGGGAAAATGATTTTTGTAGTCAGTGTTTCTGATAAAGGCCTCATTTCTAAAATATGTAAAGAACTGTATCAAATTTATAAGGATAAAAGTAATTCCACAATTGATAAATGGTCAAAGAAAATGAACAATTTCAGATGACAAAATTAAAACCATCTATAGTCATATAAAAATGTACTATTGAGTAGAGAAATGCTAATTAAAACTATGAGGTAGCACCTTATACCTCTCAGATTGATTAAATGACCAGAAAAAATGATAAATGTAGGAAGGGATATGGGAAAACTGGGATATTAATGTATTGCTGGTGGAGTTGTGAATGATGTTACCATTCTGGACATCAATTTCAAATTATGCTCAATGGGCTATAAAATTGTACATAACCTATAATCCAGCAGTGTCACTACTGGGCTGAATCCCAAGGAAATCATAAAAGAGATAAAAGAATCCACATATATAACAATGTTTGTTGCAGCTCTTTTTGTGTTTACAAAGAATTAGAAAAATAGAAGTCCCTCCATTGGGGAGTGGTTGAATAAATTATGGTATTTGATAGTAATAGAATATTATTTTATAAAAAAAATTGAGGAACAAGCTGATTTTAGAAAGGCCTGAAAAGATTTGCAGAAACAAGAATACATTGTACACAGTAACAGTAAGATTGTCAACTCTAAAATTCCTAATTCTTAGTTGTTCAGTGAGGTAAGACCATCCTAATAACGTGTGGATGGAAAACACCATCTTCATCCAGACAGAGAACTACTAAAACTGAATGTAAATCAATACATGCTATGTTCACTTTTTCTTTATCTCCCAAATTTAGTTCTTTCTCATGGCTTTTGCCTTTTGTTCTGATTTTTCTCTCCCAATATGTTTCATATGAAAATGTATTTTTAAAAATAAATGTACATGTTTAACCAGGAAAAAATAAAATTTTCTTCTCTTGAGCTCTGTAAAAAAGTGTCTCATCTACTTTTTTCCACAAATGGCTTTTGTCTAAAAGAAAAATTTCTCCCTTGGATTGATGATATCAAGCAGGTATGTAGTCAGTCCAGATGAGTTTTGGAAGCACAGGGGTGAAGGTTTTGAATGAAGGCAGGAAGGAAAAACTGGGAAAGCATGTGAAGACTTGAAATAGAGCCTTATCTTTGATTAGGGCACCTTGAGAAAAAACTCATATCCATTTCCTCTGAACCAGATGCAGAATTTGAAATAGCAGTTATACTAGAGAAGAACTTTTTTTTTTTCCTCTCAATGTGGAGACAACCTTTTGAGATCAATGAGATACAAACTAAAGATACTGTAATTAGCACTCCTATATTGTTCAGGCTGAAAATGGGTCAGACTGGAACAATCCCTCCTCTGCCATGGACAAACTGTTCACAGAAATCTCCTTGGAGTTTGTCCTCAGGTATGGAACTTTTGTTATCAACAACTTGGGTAGTGAGAATCATTTCCCTTCCCACTCCCTAGTCCCAGTCCCCTCAATGGTATAAACACAGCTTGATGTCATCTAAACCGAGGAGTATCTCCATTTTAGTAGGTCTGGAACTGGTTTTGAAACAAGATTTGAGTCTCATTTCAGTGATCAGAGTTCAGTACAGCCCCAGTCTGCTTTTACAAGTGCCTGAGGGAGTTTCAGTCTATTGTCAGGGATCTAGAGAAGTCATTGTCCTTTATACTGATTTTTGAATCTGTTACCTGATTATCCAGTTGTTCTGAAAGAATTTTCAACTCTCCTTTACCCATTCAAATAAGTGCTGATTGGTTATGCTTTAGGATCAGAGTAAATCTTGAGCCTCAGAATTTGGAAGAGACATTGAATGATATTCAAACCTTAATGCAGATAGGAAATCATAAAGGAGAAAAAAGGACCCCCATGTGAAAAATGTTTGCAGCATCTCTTTTAGTGGCAGCAAAAAATTGGACAGTGAGGAGATTCCCCTCCATTGAGGAATGGCTGAATAAGTTGTGGTATATAAAGGTAATGGAATATTATTGTTCTATGAAAAATGATGAATAAGCTGATTTTAGAAAGACCTAGAAAGATTGACAAGAACTGATGCTTAGCGAAACAAGCAGAATTATGAATATATTGTACCCAGTAACAGCAAGATTGTGCAATGACCAACAGTGAAAGCCTTCATTCTTCTCAGTGGTTTAGTGATCCAGGCAGTCCCAATAAAATCTGGATAGAAAACGTCATCTCCATCCAGAAAAAGAACTATGGACATTGAATATAAATCAACACATGCTATGGTAACTTGTTTTTTCTGTTTTTTTTTCTCTCGTGGTTTTTCCCTTTTGTTCTGATTTTTCTTTCTTAGATTGATTCATAAGGAAATGTGCATTTAAAAAGTTAACATACAGGTATAACTAAAACAAATACAACAAAAAAAATAATAAAAGAAATACTGACAATCATAAGTATAGTCTACATGGTCCTTGGGAGGTGTCTAGCTTACTAGTGCAGGAATTCCACCAAAAAAAAAATGTAAAAAGAGGAGAAATCAAGACATGATTATTTCAAATTTACTACATTGATTTCCATTTTCACATGACATTCTCTACTCAGGTAAGCTGAGGTCTAAGGGGGACTGAGGTTTAAGGGGGACAGGGAAAGCAAAAAATGGAAAGCATTTTCTGAGCTATTTCTAGCAAAGTAAACAAAAGTTTGAAAATACTGTGATAAAAGTTTGATTCTATTCCTGATGGTAAGTTTGGCCTGGATTTTATGACACCAACAAAAGATGTAGTTTATTTCAAGAATCAATTTACATCTTAGTTAAAAGTTAGCTTAAGATAGTGCAAAATATTTTATTTTCTCTTGTACTACACTAATCCTGTAAAAAAATAAATATTCTAGCTTTACTGAAGATTGCTAACATAACATTAAAATTGGCCATTTTTAGTAAATTCACAAAGTAGATAAACATCAAGCCTCCCAACTACTCCTAACTTATACTCTAATACTGATTGCTTCATACTTTGGGAGAAATGGCATACACTATCAGAGAATTTCAGATCCATTGGAGAGAAAAAAAAGAATGTCTTATTTTGTACTTCACAATAAATTCTTATCCTTTTCCTAAGAAAAATTATTTCTTCATTTCAAAACAAATGATCCACTTCTAGATGTTCCCTATATTCATGCAAAATAAATATATTAAAATGTTATCAAGTAAAAATCTATTTATCTAAAAGTCATTGTTCTGGAATGACAAAATTGTATTAATAAGGAGATATCAGATGGTCTAAATTAGTCCTAATGTAACTGGCCTATTTACTCTAGAATGAGCAATTTTTAATGCATGGTATTACATTTAGTGAATAATGTAATTAATGTATAAATAAATACAATATTGCTTCATGCATAACTGTCAGCAATCCAAAGACAAATTACAATTTAATGCAATACCTTTTTGTCTTTAGGCTTTTCAAGTTCAATCAATCTATAAAATTGTATATGCCACCTAATATATGCCAGGTAAGAAAGCAAGTATAAAGAAGGAAAAAATCCATAATCACAAGGAGCCCATACTTTTAAAAAAAGTATATAAGGCAAAGTAGAAATATAATCTTCTGACTTTCTATGAAGCCATAGTTTAAAATAATATTCATTCACACCAAACAGTTTCTCAAAGGTACCTGGTAGTATCTCATCTTTAATTAGATGTCTGTTGTTTAGTGGGTTTTTAAAAATTACTCTATTAGTCTATTTCTGTGTCATGTGAAAATCTGTAAATTACAACTATATAGTCTAAATAAAAATGAAGATAGTGACTTTTAAGTCACATAATATTTACACATTACAACAAATGATATTTGATTATACTAACCAAAATCATAATATTAGGGAATATCAATTTTAAACGATGCAACTTGTAAAAGCAATGAGTAGTTAATTAATTTATTAAGTAAATTGTATCGTCTTTGCTTGTAAAATATCACATATGTTTTAGTTTTTGCATTTGGCATTCATGAATGACACAATTTGTGTAAAAGGATGACAGATCATAAGTACAATACTAATTGTCATTAATGTCTAATTGTCATATAAATTAAATTCTATAACAAGTTAAATAATGAATTATGGTTTTCCTTTTGGAATGTTTGTGATTTGAATGTGTATGCACACATTCATTTGTGCATATACACACACTCACTCATTTGTTAGCAAACAAATGAAATATACATGAAGCAAAAGCAAAATGGTGCTAGAGTCATACTATGATCAAGGGAGAGGCCAAATGTCAAAGTTCAACTAAGAATATTCTTTGACCACTAATTTTTTAATTTTCAAAATTTCTAATTTTCTTTTGATGTTGTTTCAAGTCTGATGAACACCTGTGGACCTGTTCAATAATAAGAACCATAGGTAGTGAATTAGAAGTAAGACATCGGGATAAAACACAATTGTAACATTTTGTAACATATTCTCCTGGAGCATTCATGATTTGGGTTCCAGTGCCTTTTCTTAAAAGGGTATCTATAGTTAGAAACATCCTTGGATATTTTAAGCATACCTGTACAGTATAATTTGGTGGGGCTTGAAACATTGTGGAATCCCATATCTGAGATGTGAAAATGTGTCCCATCCTAAGTCCCATTGTAACAGGACACCCATCCAGACACTGGATAATTTGTGGTCCATTCACCAACCATTTCCAGTTCCATCCCAAATCAATGGGGCCCAAAGTCCTCTGGGGACAGGGGCAAAGATCTCATCTTCTGAAACTACTTCCTGCTGAGAATTGGCATAGAACTGAGTCAACTACAGGATCCCATCATTTTTTTGAAGGGGGTGAGAAGTTGGAATTTATTGAAGTATCAAATGCTTGATTCAACTCCCTGAAGCTGGTCAATGCAATTGTAACTGAGTAAAATCTAAAATAAAAGAGAAATCTAACAAATAGAGATTAGGATAATCTGAGAGAAAGACAAAGCCCACAAGGACTGCTATAAAATATATAGAGGCCAGTAAAAACTGGCCAGCAACTTTTTATGTAAAGAAATATATTTGTGTCACAGGACACACTGTATATACAAATGTTAAAGATGTTTCAGCTTTAGATTCAATAAACAACAAAATAACAATTAGGTCTTACTGTCAAACGTTAATTGCTTTTTCATTATTTTGGACCTTATTATTATATTTCATTATTAAGGACCTCATATCCTACAAACATAAACATCTAGTAACAGATAGATGACTAGGCCAAACACTCATTCACCAAATTATTTAGGATATAATGAATACATATTTTCAGATTGAAACCACCAAGATATTATATACTTGAACTGTGTTCATGGCTTCTATTGATCATTTACTCTGTTTATAGAAATTTGTTATAGGAGAAAAACACAAGGGTATGATTATAATACCATCAAAACTGATTCTTCAGGACTCAAAGTGGGAGCATACCTGTAGAGGGCCACAGATAGTGAAAGAACTGAGTGAGGTATAAGACCCTTCAGCCCAGAGGGAACCTGTTGACAATGTTTGGTTTGGCTCTCCATCTCCCCTAAGGGCTCTAGGTCTTCCTGAGAAGTCAGGAGGGGTGACAACCTGTGTTGTAATTGAAGGAGAGTGATACCAGATGGCAAATTATATGCAATAGCAAGTTGTTCATATGGTCCCAGGTACACAGTATATATTTAGAGCATGCATATTAGGGTATAAAAAAGGGGAAGACTTTGGAATAAACCAACTCCATATTCTAACCATCCCTGGGAGTATCGCCTCATCACTCTTCCACTAAGACAGTATGTGTTTTCGCTTCAGCATGGGAGCTCTAGAAAGCACAATACATTTTTTCACCCCAACTTGGGGGCTCTAGAAAGCAGGACACAACACATACCCATGACATCATAAAGGATCCTAAATTCAGTTTGACATCCAATTATAACAATTCCACCATATAGCCAGACTCAGAATAAAATGAGTTCTTATACAAGGAAACAAAACTGGGGAACTCAGTCACAAAGATTCCACCTAGAATGGAGGCCAAGGATCTCCACTCAACTCTTGTTCAGATATAGACCTCCACCTATAACAGTTCAGGATTACATTTCTCTGAGAAGCTTATTGTTTTTCTCTCAAATTACTGACTTAATGATCAATCAAATTCAAAATTCAAAAGAATATCAGTTACAGTCCCAATAGATTTTTATCTCTAATAGCAAACTCTACTAATCACAGCTTAGGGCTAGACAATTTTTTAAAGAGTTTACTAGGACTTACACATATAGGAGATTGTCTAATTTGCTTTATATGTTTAAACTCATCCTTGTGCAAAGAAGCTTATACATTCTTAGTAAACTTAGATTATAGTTAGATTATATGCAAAGAAGCTTATAGAATCTTAGTAAACACATTCTTTGTTTGGGTATATATCTTTAAACACGTTCATTTCTCAGAGCAGATGACCTTGCTTACCCTGTGGTTTCAAGAAAACTGGCAAATTTACAAATTAAGGGGAGTTGGCAGAGACCACAGGAAAAGGGCTGAGTTTGCTGTTGCTCACCCCACCCATTCTTAGTAGTTTTCTGGGCAGTGCTGTTTGATACTTTCCCCCACCCTATGAAGGAGGAAAAATGTGAAATCTGGGCTAGCTCCCTAGAGGCCTCAGAGTCATCCAGAGTCAGGATAAGCAAAAGTCCTTGGTCTTTAGAGGGAGGGGAGTGAATGAGACAGAGATGTAATACTGCCAGGAGTTTTGTCAAGATCTGGAGTCCAGAATTCCATACTTTGCTCCTTCCATCCTGCAGCCAAGGAAGTTCTCTCTCCTCTCTCACTCTCACCCCCTAGTCCTCACCTACAATTCTCTTCGAACCCAAGTACTGAGCCAGAATTAACTGTGAGAAGAGAAAGCCCAAACATAGTGCTAATAGAGTATTGTTCAATTGTAATTAGCCTAAGTGCTCAGTTGTCCAACCTCAGTGCATCAACTCAGATTTTCAACCTTTTACATCTCCTGTTTTGTTTTAGAACACAGGTGGTTTCACCTCATCCCTCACTTCTCAGCGGAGAACCTCTAAAAGAAGGAGATGATCACGCCTCTGACTTCTCAGGAAAGGAAGTGAAAGCACTAAAAAGGAGATGATTGCCCTCCCTAATCTCTTTTCAGGAAGTGAGTGATGAAAACACCAAAGGGAAGTGAGTCAAGCCAGATATTGTTAGCGGATTTCTGGGCTGAAGGATCTTACTAGAAACAGGTGTGAACAAACCCATCGGCATGGGAGGTATTACACAAGCACATAGCAATAAAGCACAGGCTAGCAGTGATGACTCTGCCCACAGCCGGGGCAGGCTCAATGTGGTATAACAAACATGAATTGTATATGCAAGTAGTGATATAACAAACAGTATCAATCAACATGGTATTGTAAAAGATTTCCAGAAGTCCTAGGAGGATATGTAAATAGTGATCACACATATGCCTCCTTCAGCAGCCAAGAGATAGTCCAAAACCAATCTATTTTCCATTACTTCATGTGTCAGGGAATCCAATGATCTCTGCAAGTTTTTGAAGTCCTGCAAGACTTTTGTCTTTTTATGTGTTAGGGAATCCAATAATTCCTGTAGATGTTGAAATCTTGCAGCAGTCTTATCATTTCTCATAGAATCCAACACCCTTGAAGGTTTCTTAAGTCTCACAAATAGTTTTATCACATGTCTCTGTGAGAATCCAATGATTCCTGAGTGTTTAGAAGTCCTACAATAGTCTTATCATGTCTCAGAGAATATTAAAGGGTATGCCAGCGGTGTGTAATCTTAGTACTGTGCATGCAAGCAGTTGCCTAAAGTGCAGGTCCATTATCTGTTTTTACTGCTTGTGGCACACCCATAATTGTAAAATGCTTGTATAAGGAATTCAGTGACCACTCAGGCTGTCTCTTTTGCTGCTGATATTGCAAAAGTGAATCCTTGAAAAGGTGTCTACTACAACATGGATAAAAGACAAGGGTCACATCTATTTGCCAAATTTCAATGAGTCTCAAACCAAGAGGGTTCTTCCCTGGAAGGAGTGTAGGAGCATGGAAAGGAAGGCAACTATGCTCCTAGCTTTCTATCTTGTTATTCCAAATTGTAATCATAATTCCATGCTCATTGTTCAGATGAGATTAGATGATTTGTTTAGGGATTGCTAAACTGTTATGTGGTATGTGTTCGAGAAATATCAGGTAACAGTTAACTACATACTGTGGCCTGTCACTATTAATAACTGAATAAATAAGAATCTTCAGGTCTTCTCTTTGGTTCATGCACAATACTAATCTACCAAACCATGTTACCTCTCTCAAATCATTATTTCTGAGCCTCAGTTTTCTCTATCATCATCTGAGAAACTGTCATTCCAAGGCCAGTTCTTAATCCTGTTATCAACTATACTTGGAGGTAATTACAAGGTGCTTTGCCAGAGGAACACTTTTTAAAGATATTACTTAGTCTATACTGCTGTAAGGAGGAGACAACTTAAGAATACAGAGCCCAAAACAGGACATGGTTTCTAATCAATTTCCTATTGATTCAACTTATAAAGTTAATTTCTTGTCTGCACAAATTGTTGGGGTTTGTTTTAGAGAACTGAACTTGATTCAAAACTCCTTGGTCATGGGACAGCAGCTCTGCTGTTTGCTGCTTCTGTGACTTGGTAAAACAATAATGATTTCTGATTGAAAGTACTTTTCTAGATAGGGAAAGAGGCTCAGCTCAGTAATTTGTCATGAATGGTAGCTCTGTAAAGTTCTCTGTAATTTGCTGCCCTACATTTAATGCCCTCACAATTCACAAATCCACAATACTCTTCAACAATTCAAAATGACAATATCACAAGCCTTTGTGATAAGAGAGATGGTAACCTTGGACAGAATAAAGTACCGCCCCTTCCACAGCAGCAGCTATTTGTAAACAACAGACCCATCCATCTTGTTTTTCAGCCTGAGATGATTGAATTACTTGGGGAGAATTCTACCAAGCCTGTGGAAACATGGTCGGCCGGTATTGAGCTACCACTCTCTCGCTTCATCCCCTTCTCAAGTAACCCCAGACTAAGCCAATAAAACAAGAAGTTCTTAGTTGAAAGTGTGATTATTTCTCATACTCCATCAATGTAGGGGTGGGAGGTTGTGACTGAGATGAATGGATTTGTTTTTTCAGGGAAAGTTGTGGCAAAGTACCTATTAAGTATTCCTCTCAGTGTTTATGACTCCAGTTTCCTGTGTTTTGATTCTCTGTTTTTGTATAATTCTCTCAGGCTAGGTTGGTTTCAAGTGCCTGCCC